>NW_010413591.1:90530-104281 GCF_000710305.1 Buceros rhinoceros silvestris
TTTCCCTACCTTCAGGCTTCATCATGATGGTAAAATATCTTGGTCATAAAGCAGTAACAGAAGCCCCAGATATATCTGACAGAGATAAGTTGGAAAAAGTAACTTAATCAGATCTCTGAACTTTCTCTGTTGTAAGCAGTTCTGGCAGCAAGATCCACTCCCAGCTCACATTTGTTCTACTCTGTGTCTCAGTTTCTATATCCACAAGTGTACCCTCTGCTTGGGGTAAGGCTAATCAGTGCCTCCGTGCAGATGATTCATGTGTTCCCTAGTCCTGGACAGACATCTGAATTCATTAACCCCATCATCTTTTTCTTCCTCTTCCCTTGGTTGGGCCCATCTCCCAGTATGAGACAATCCTGAAGAGCAAACACTGATAAGCTGCATCAGGCGCCAGCTGTCTCAGTGCAGAGATAATGGCTCATATTGGGCACAACAAACACCCAGCATGACTCCCCATACACCTTTTGGAGCCTGCACAAGGGAAGCCTACCCTGCCACCTAGTGAAGGGGCTCCTCTTGGCCCAGCCAGAAATCCTACTTGAGATTGTCACTTTGAGGAAGACCTCTAACAAGACAGGGAGTAGAAACCTCCTTTCTGTCTTCGCTCTGGGCAGATAACAGAAGCCATTCCCCTCTTTTTCATTACTGTGATATCTCAGTATCTCAGATTCACTGATACGATTCTATGCTCATGATGCTCTTATTGCAAACCCCCATCACACAGAAGTTAAACTTCAGACTCCCAAGACTCAACATCACATCCTAGCTCCTAAATGGTCTGGCATCCTGGCTCGATAATCATCTAATTCCAGCATCTGACCCTTCAAAACAGTCACGTTTTCCTCTCTTGCAGATGTTACCTGAAAGATAGTTACTCATCTAAACAGGATCCCTAATTAGGCCTTTATATGGCTGTTCTTCCATTACCCAAAATGACACTGAGCCAGGTACCAAATTACACCTCAGAGACTTGTCCCTTGGTTTGCAGCTCTCCCCTAATAAAAGACATGATCTTCACAGGGCCTGACTGCCAGGCAAACATTCTCTACACTGTTTTTCTAGCAGAAGAAGAAAGAATTCATGCACCATGTTTTATCTGAATGGGTAAGAGGACTGGAATTAATGATAGCAAGAGTGCCTTTCTCAGTGGACACTTCTTCAGAGCCCATGAATTAAAAAGGGATGTCTCCTGAATGGAAAAGCAACTCATGGAGGTCTTGCAGCACAATTACTTTGTCACAAGCTGAAGCTATCTGTGTTTGCCTAAGGGAAGCCCATCCCTTCCAACTGCTTCACCTCCCCTCCATCAGAAGGAACTGATGAAAGCTTGGGATGATGAGGAGGAGAAATTAGGATAAAGCAATGAAGAAAGAAAGGGGCTGTGACATGCATTTCTGGCAGAGGAGCAAGGAACTGCTCATGGCAAGAAAGAAACGTAAACAGAAGAAAACAAAACACACACATAACACAAGATTAACACAATGATTCTGTCCCTGTGGAGTGTTGATCATGTGCTGAGCTGTGAGAGAGAGTTACGCTGTTACGCCACTCGGCTTTCAAGTTGGGCACCAAAAAACTCAGCTTTTGTACCACATGGCCCAAAATTCAGTCCTAGACACATTACGTTTTACAACTAATGCAAGACAAAAATGAGGAAGGCATGACAACTGAGAGGTGAGCAGATGGAAAAGGGATTTCTTTAAAGCAGCTGTATTTCTTCAGACTAGAAGCACAGCCCCACTGTACACATACAGAGTGAGAAATGACCTTCTCTCCCTCCAGCTACACCAAGCAATTTGAATGCATCCACCATCGGAGGAGACTGGCCTGCTCACTCTCACCCAGCCTACGACCGTGAACCTTTTCCATTTAGCATTATGGCACCGCTACAAGCACTGTGTATTAAAGGGCAGTTGCAGAACAGCATGACTGTAGGGCGCAGAGGGACTCTCCAGATAAACTTCTAGTGGTGAAACTCAGAGTAAAATTTGTTCATCACGGAGACAAGAAGGATCACAGGGAACAGTTTTAATCACCCTACGTCAGAATCTGCTTCAAAACTCACTTTTATCCAGCCACTGTGACAAATCCTGTTCTTAAAGACATAATCAAAACATACAGAGTACTCTTAAATCTCAGTTTATAAAATCTGAATGAGATGGACTAGACTCAAGAATTCAGGAGCCTGAAACTCAGAGCAACTTGATAGAAATTATTTTCCCCATAAACAAGACAGCTCTTCTTCAAAAGACAGGAACTCTAGGAATTTATTTTAAGGCCACATTTGAAGTGTATTTCAAAGCACACATTCCACATGGCTTTTAAGCCTGAATGTGTCTCCTATTAATAATTTGGGATCCTCAGCAGCTTTGGGGAGTTTCCTGTTTTATTTCAAGAAGCCTTTGCTGCTCACCTTTAAACACAGTTCACATGCCCGCATCAACACATAAGAAGGTACCCTCAATCTTTTTGATTTATGCTTCCTTCAATACATCAGTAGAGATTAAAATGTGGCTAAGCCTCCCCTTTTATCTTGGCATAATTCGTTCTTACACCATATCAACCTTCTCCAAGGCTAGATATTTGCATATTAATAATGAAGCTGGCTTTTTAATTCCTCCCCCTGTCTCTTTAGCTTCATATATTAAAAAGTGCTGATAGATAAGACTTGGCTCTCAAATTAGTGGTAGCGAAGCAGAGTTCAAATTATTCAATTAAAACACAGAAATAGCTATGTTTGCTGTCCTCTCATGTTTGAGCTAAACTGGGATTTCACTCAGAGAAATTGCCCTGCTCTGATTCTGATGGAGGAGGAGTAGGTTTGATTATTTCCCCAAACTAGCTAAAACTATTTGGAAACAATAGTTTGAACATCTTAACTATTTCCTAGTTACTGACATTCCTATAAATACTGTGTGAAGTGCAGCTCCACAGTTTCTTTAAGCCAATTTATGTGTGGGTTGCAGTTAGAACAAACAAGTTCTCTTCTACCCTAACATCTCTCCTTCACACCGTTATCTTTCCCCACAGTCCTCCCAGCATTGGAACTACCAGTCCTGCACCTGCATGGTTAGCCGGGTCATGGAGCCAATCCACCTACAAAATAGTCTTCCCCCCTTTTCGTGCCCGGTCATTTACTACTGCACCACTGCATAACTACTGAATGAAACATGGTGGGAACACATGGTTGAAAGGCGGGAAAAGATCACTTCTGACAGCAGCTAGCACTTCAGTCAGCTCAGAGAAGTGATGAAACCATAGCATAAGAACCTGTTCATGCAGCTTGGACTACAAAGCAGACATAGTCAAGCTAGCTTTAGAATGATGCAAGTATGAGAGAAGAGAGCTCAGGCCAGGCTGACTGCCCAGGATGTACCCATGTTCTTGGGTAGTTTTCCTCCACAGATAGAGGAAAACATCAATATACTATTGCAACTCTTTCCAACTCTGCAAATGGCAGTGCTTGTGGTTTAAGCCAGCTCTCACCAGAAGCCAAGCAGCCTTTACACTGACATTCATGGGACCAGATCAAATCTGCAGTATATGAAAACAGCAACAAACCGCAGCTGCTGTATTCCCCCCTGCACTGCCCTGCTCCCACATTCCCATGATTTCATTCTATGTTTTTTGATATCTCATAAAGTCATAGTTCCTGAATTCAAATGTAAGAGTATCTGCCACATTTGAAGGAAAACCAAAATGTTATCTGATAGCTTTGCAGAGAATTTAGAGGCACAGAAGAGAAGATTAATTAGGACAACACTGCCCCCATAAACAAATCAACAAAAGAAGAAATCCTTCCCTTCCTTTATGCTATCCTCATGTTTTTGGTTTTAAAAATCTTAGGATTTTTAATGGTTTATTATTTTAATACTTAAAAAAAATCCTTGATCTGGAACTCTTCCAAAAGCCTGACAAAACATGAACACAAACAAAAATAAAGTTACATTTGCACTGATACTGGTAGTGCTAGTACCATAATGCACTAAAGAAGGAAACTATTGCTGGAACACATACCATTTATCATGACTGAATGAGTGTTTATGCCATGACTGTGTGAGAATCCCTCACAGTATTTATTTGATGCACATAGCAAAGCTCACACTGTAAGGTCCATACAAATGGCTACAGAAATACCATCTCTGAGACTGAGACTTCTGATGAAGAATTGCAAGGACCTGCACTGAGCTCAGAGTCTAAAAGACCCTTCACTGTGGACTGGCCTTCAAAAGGAAAGCAAACCAAGCACATACTCATGTTTGAGAAGAAATCAAGGTAGAGCAGTTTCTACTAGTGAAAAGGTCTTGTTCTGCCCACAGCACAACAGCATGGCACGTGACCTTTCAGAATCAGGTACAAGCTGCCTTTTGTACACACACCCTTTCTGCTAAGTGAAAGCAGGACCTAGGAAAGAAACCACATCGTGAGTAGAGATTGTATCTCTGCCAGACAGATCAAATGCTGCTATACGAGACTCAAAATTGTAAGAGTCACTTAAAAAAAACAAAAAAACAACCTCCCAAAACGCCACAAAAAACCTCCCACCAAAATAAAAATTACTAACAAACTCTAGATGTTCTTAGTGATCTTGTGGTATTTGAGCCTCCCTCAAATGCATCAAGGTCACTTTTTTCCCCCTAGATCCAGGAAAACTCATAACTTCATTTCAGCAAAAGTAATTGCATTGCCTAACCCTTATCTGCACCTCTCAAAAGAGGTCGTTATCACTATCAGCATATGATACCACTATTTGTATAAACTCCTTCAGTAGCTCATAAGGCACTTCAAAGCATACGTTGTCCAGTTCCAAGCCAGTAGCTGCTTTCGCCAACAGCGAGCCCAGAAGAAAACATCTGTGAACCCTTGTTCTATCCTAAACCATAAAAATACCTATAAAAATACCTCCTATCTAATCTACTGATTTGAGAATTTGAACACCGTGGCATAATATCAACACTGAGAGTCTGGAGGTTTTGTACATTTTAACTACAGGAATTGCTGACAGATTTTTTATCTTACAGGCATTCTCTCAGCCTGTTGTTCTTCCTCAGGCGACACCCCACTGAAGCCAGTGGAAGCTTTGTCTTCTCAACTCGGTTCCACATTAGCTAGATGAACAGTATGGAAGTTAAAGATGGGCATCTGACCTTGTGGCAGAAAATTGAGATAACCGGGCACACTCCTTTCCATAAGGATAAGAAAGTTCACAATCAGCTGTAAAAAACTGAGTACTGGTAATAGTGATATGTTTATTATCACCACCCATTTCTGACTGACAGTCAGTTACACAGTTTGGATGTGCCCTTCCCTTCCATCTCCTAGGAAAAAAAAAACAAAACAAAAAAACCAAACCCCCAAAAACCCAACCCAATCTCCTTGCTGCAAAACACTTCAGACAATCAAGAGCTTATCTAGGCATCTCAGTGATTTTACAGTGTTACACATATCCTAGTATCACAAGAATATGTTTTACCTTGAGGCAAATGTTTTAATTTATGTGCATGTGAGCTATTTGCAATACCTCCACCAAATGGAGCCCATATAACCCGTCGGATGGCTTTCACCCAATCTTCCATTTCATTCTGGGAATTAGCCATGAGCAGAAAAGCCTCATGATTGACAGGCACCTTTTCCCGGTCCCCTGCACCACCTGAAAGATGGAAAACAAATCTCTTTTAGCATCTAGTTCAGAAAAGAGCAGCCAATGTTTCAAACCACCAAAATTATGAGTCAAAATGCATAATGATTATTTTAACTGAGCAGTTTCACACACAATTCCTAGTCACGCACTGCAGCACCCGGAAAGCACAGGTTGGTAGAAGATGAAAGCAGAACTGTAAAATGTGCATTTCTAGCTTGGGGACCTGGAGATGTTGTACCTGCTGTCCCAGCAACAAGTGAAAGCACGGGCTGTAAGACTCTACAGAAGAGTACAAAATGAATTCCATGTACCTGTACCGAGGTGTTGAAGAGATTATTACCCATAAGGGGGACTAAGTGAATTGTAAGACATTTTAGTGCTTGAGAGGCAGTAGCTGCAAGATCATCTACTTTCCCCAAGTCCCTGGGAACTTCTAGCTCCAGCATTTTTAATTTCTCAGTATAGAAAAAGAGACCATTCTGATTTTGGATCCAGTTCAGAAGGAATGTTTTAGAGGAGTTAAGACTTGGGAATATGAATCTGACTTTACCACTTGAAAAAAGAATTTTAGGAGCTATTAATGTGGGCATACAATATTTCAGAAAAATACTGATCAGAATATCAAATGCACTGAACATCAAATGCAGTCAAGCTGTCGTTTACATCTGTCACTTGTGGATACCCAAGACTTACAACATTTGCACCCTTATTTTTACATTTTCTTTTTAGATAGGCACCCACTTCAATTAGTTTATATCTTCCCCTCACCCCTCATTTTATTGTCCCGGAACTGGATACAAGCTAATGAGGGCACATAAACACATAAAATCTTTATTGAAGCAGCCTCTGTATAAAAAGGCTATTGATCCTGTCCAACACAGCAGCTGCATCACTAGCAGCCTGGAGCTTCTCCATTGCCATGGAAACTGCCTTTGGCTATGGAGATAACATCTTAGCTCTTGTGTCACTGTCATTTCCATGCTCACGTGGCTTCCAGTACCTACGGGCAAGCTAAAGCTGCCAGGCTGTGCTGAGCAGCTGAGATTGCCTGTCCATGGAATGCAGAGATAAGAGCAGGATGACAGTATGCGGTGGTTTCTGCAGAACTGATTTAACATACACAGAACCACGGGCCTCCTAAATCCTTGCTAATCTGGGGAAAAGAGGAAGCTGGGAGCTGCCCACAAGTCAAGGAAGTACATTTTCTTGCTACTGTTTCCTGGCCTAGACACACTCATGGACCATATGCTGCAAAGCAAAAGGGTTAATATGAGATGTGTTGGTAAGGATTTTGTGGCTCTCTGAGAAGCAATTCACTGAACTGGGAAACCAAGGCAGTCTTTCAGTAAAGAAGAGAGACAATGGCCACCTGGGACTAAGCATACAGCTTAAGAAAGAAAAGCCATGATGCTTTCCCCCCACGTGTATCCAAATTCTGCTTTTTTTCTTTATAGCATCCTCTTGGACAGTCTCCCATTTCACATTTAGTAAGTGATTCATATTCCTTAAGATATACAGCTCTCTAAGCTCAAGGGTAGGATGCAGGGACGTGAATAGATCAATGCTCCACCACACTCCACTGCAAGGAGGCGATTCTTTGCATACAGAAATGTCAGAGCCAGAAATTACAGTCTGAAACTCCTGTCACAGCCTAATTCTTTTGCCAGTATATTCGGCCTCATGATGAAAGCAGAGGTCACAAGGTCTAATTCTTGTACCTTACCTGGCAGACCTATTGCCATGCCCTTTCATAACCAAATAACTTACAGGAGACACAATAGCAAGAAAGAGGCTTTTCACAGTTTTCAGCACACATCATCAGAAAGAGAAATTCAGAATCTCGCATCTGACAGATAGATGGCCTGAGCTTGAGCAAGCTCTTCAAAGGAAAGAAATAGTCACAAAAAACCACTGTATGGGTCACACCACCAGCAACCAACTGGGCTTGGTCTAGGTAAAACTGAGGTACTCTTTCTTAAATTTAAAGGGACTCAGCTGAGATCTTGCCCACTCAAGCCACGAACGACAAAAGGAGACCAGAATCTCAGCTCACAATTAATTACAGACCACAAATTTAGTCAGAACTTCTGAACTACTCCATACAAAGATTTCCATGTGAAGCATAAGAAGCAGAGATGTACAAAGGTGACTTCTGACTGCGCTTCTGCAGAAGTGGTGTCTCAGCATCTTACCACTGAATCACTCTACCACAGGGATCTGACTACGATTCCCCTTCCCCTAAGATGTTACTTTAGACCAGCCAGCTGCTTTCTAAACCTTCATGGGCCTTTTTCACACACTCTTTTAGGGCAAAAACATTTACTATATGAGTCTGTAAAAAGTAAAAACAGGATGGGAAAAATAGATTCCTGTACACACTAGACCTAAGACTCTGCCAAAAACTACATACAGCTCCTCCATTGGCTTTCCCCACTGAAACTTTAAATAGGAGCAAGGTCATGACCCTACAAGCTGCCTGTGGGAGAGTCAGCAGTGACTAGTCACATTAAGTACAAGCAAATGAAGACAACTCCATGTGTAGAGACTAGCTTAAACAAGAAAACACTTCAGAATTGCTTCTAAGAGAAAGCCTCAACTGTTAGCATGACATATGCAGAGACAGAGCATGCAGACCCAATAAACCTACAAATTATTTCTTTTTAAACAACATTTTAATCATGTTCCTTTCCACACATGGCTGGCTCCTTTCACTACATCCTTGAGGCAACAAGCAGAACTAGAGCTCCTCCTACTACAACAATGTAGTAACATTCAACAGGTTTTGTATCTTATTAGTCACAAGAAGAAGAAACAGCTAAAATCAAGCGCTTAGATCTTCTTTAAAAAACAAACAAACAAACCAACTAACCCCACAAAACCCCCCCAAGGAAGCAATGCCACATACACCTTCTTTAGAAGTCCAAAATTTTACCTGAAATTCACAGACACTTTCTTTTCTGGGCTCAGACCCAAACCAGGGTCTTGTTATGAGTTCCGAATTTGAGTTGGCAACACAAATGCTGTATCAATTCAAACACCCTAGTCTTTAGGAATTGTTTTAGGAAAACAATTTTAAACCTTCCTGCCTAGAAAGGATGGACATTCCTTGGACATGGAATTTTAGTTTTGCCTCTCACAGCAATATGAAGCTCATATTCACATACTGCATTCAACCCTCTGCCACTAACGGAGCTCTGGCTCTCACCTCAGTTACCATTAGACTCTAACTCCAAAGGGCACAAGCGCTACTTCTACCACATAAATCAAACAGGGCTGTGGCTACTCAGCACCATGACAGTGAGGAACACCCTGCTAACTACTTTAAACACAGACAAGGGCTTTTCACTGCCTTGAACAGAACTTCTTACTCATCTGTAATCAAGCTCCCATAAAAACAAGACTGGCCCTCAGAGACCAACTCTGAGTAGCTCAGGATTGCTACAGGCAGATGTTCCAGTTCTTCTGCTCAAAGTTACTTTCATCTCCAAAACAGAGGAAAATTAAAACTGTCTGCAAATTCAAGTGGACTGCAAGCATCTCAACAGATGTGGCCGAAGCAGGGGGCTTAACTTTTGGGGATGAACAGTCCATCTGCTTCAGCATTCAACCTATGACCAGAGGATCCTGCATTCAATCACCTGCTTTGCTGCAGATTTCCAGTGCACGTTGGACAAGATGTACCAGATTCATTCCTATCCATAAAACAAGTTGGCAGTGCCTCTTGCCCTCCCTCCCAGGTGTACAGAAATGGAACAACTTCAAGACTGGGGAAGATGACAGCAACTGAACAATAACATACATTAAATGTAATAGCCTAGAAAGATTAAGGGATTTGTTTTGTTACTGCTCGCCATCAAGAGGGCTGCAGGTTCCAGCTGACTTCGATGCTTTGCCACCTCTGTCTCAAGGTATCTTTGTCAAGTTGCTTTGCATACACTGGTAGGTATCTTTGCCTGGAGGGAACAGCTTAGCTCCAGGCCCCTAGCTGCACTGCACGAATGCTGTCTCTTCCAGGCCCAGGCCAGTTAAAGCTGGCAGAATTGCTCTCATAAGCTGTCTGCTCATGTGGTTTGTGCAACTGCATTTCATATGGTCTTGGAGCCATCTGCTGCTGATGTCAGCTGTACAGCGCTCATCTCAGAGTAACGCATCATCTCCTAATCCTTAGTAAAAGTCCTCCTTTCAGCTCTCTGCCATGTCCCACAACAGGGAAGATTAAATACTGAAAGACTGGTGCTAAGTGATTTGCTGAAGGTCAGATGGAGTGCTGCAATAGCAGCAGAAATCACAATTTGTACTTCAAAGCCCTACTTGCTGAAAATTCTTCCTTTTTAAACCATCCTTAGTTTGGCATGCATTCACTGGAAAGTGCAGAGCATAAGGCTGCCATTAAGCTATATTTATCTGTCTTGTGTTCCTGTTAAAAGAACTTGTAACAGATGTTCAGTTGCATTTCTCCCTTTATACAGCTGTTTCGAACAAGGAAACATCAGAACTTTTGTTTGCCTTGAACTTCATTCACACAAGCTTCACCTTCTTAAGATCAACATTTGTGAAGGCAAGTCTTAGATCCCCTTTGTCTGTATGGAAGCAGAAGTTCAGGGGGAACAGGACTGGACTTCCTAGTAGGAGATATTCCTGCCCCATTGCATGTAAAAGGAGGAACTTTTCTCAAGCAAAGCTGCTGTCAGGTTCTGCTAAAGTTGGCACTTTTTTTTTGTTCAGACCATTTCCCTTTCTTCCACCTCCCCATGTGGTTGCCTTTTGCCCATTTCTTACATCATTCTGCTTACTAATGTGCTCACGTATTATCATTATATCAAGTCTACTGAAAATTTACACAATTACAAGTGCTTCTATATGTGTATATATTTACATGTTTGTATTGCTTTGGTGTGGATAGTAGAGTGGTATTTTCAGTAAGAGTGAAATTCAGAGTCATGTGCATGCTGCTGCAATGCCCGGGGAGGCAAATGGCAGTTCAAGGCTGAATTACAAAAGGGGTGGCTGGTGGGTAAAGCAAGGCCCATCTGACTTATTAGCCCTCGGTACTAAAGCAAGTAGTGACAGGAAGCCTTTGATTGCAGACAAGCACCAACAAAGATCTTGACAAATGGACAAAAACGAGCACCCACAGCTGAAAAGAACAATTGCAATGATTCATCTTCCCTGACCTAGTCTTTTCAACCGTCTTAAAGGTGAGTGTCCGATCCAGGGCTCTAAGATCTCTCCAAAAATGAAAGTAGGTGAAAAATGAGGCAGATTAATTCTGTCCAGATTAAGAGCAGCTCTATTAAGGGGAATCTTTCTTTGTACAGCAGGAAAAAAACCCCCAAAACCCCCAGTCTTGAGAGACAAATACTAGTGAGTAAGCAAAAGGTCACTAAGAGTGCTTGGAATAGAGTCACTCGAAACCTAATTCCGTTTCTTCAGTCACTGCCTTTGATTCTGGCTACTGTTGAACCTGCATCCTGAGAGTCCCCAGCCAAAGTTTTCCAGGAGCCTGAATGCTAGAGATAGACCTGTCTATCATACCCGAATCTTGGATTAACCTGGCATCAGGTTAACCAACAACAACTCTACTGCTCTTCTGCTGTTTTTTCTGGATGATCCTTTAACAGAAGGGAAAACTTGTTCTGAATACGAAACTGATCTTTAAATGCTCCAACTTAAACTACTTGAGAACAGAAAAAAAAGCAAGAAAAATCCAAAGTAGTCAAAAGGGACAGATAAAAATAAGGAAAACTGACAGGACCTACAAGGGTATCATCTGTGAAGATCTCAGCAGCACAGTGTACTTGCTGTGAATTTTGTATTTGTATCTATCTACCTATACTCACCCACCCATCTCTATATCGGATATCCAAGTTGGAAGTTGATTTGGAAGCTGAGAGAGTAAACTCACGATCACAATTTTAAAAGCTTAAAAATTAAGTAAAGAAAGAGGTTTGGGGATCTAGTATCATACACTGTACAAAGAAAATAAACAAACTTAGAATAAAAATAAATGTATTGTCTCTCAGTTCCAATGGACAACATAGTGGTAATTTTTTCCTAAAGAAACTTGCACCTTTGTAGGTGAAGGGTGTTTTATTTCCACAGTTTGGAAGGACTTTGAGTGGATTCTAACATTCACCTTTCATTTGGTTGCATCAATGAAAAAAAGTGAAATCTTAAACACCTTTTACTGTATTGAATAACTTCAGCTCATAAATCGACACAATTCAGATTTTCTTAGCGCAGGATTTACAAGCATGCACTAAAAACTCATTGATTTTTCAGTCAAATATAAATTCCTAATTTCCTTAAATGCTTTTTAATCCACCAGGTTTAATGACAAGTACATGTAAATGATCAAATTTTCAACTAAAGTCCTTGCAGAGGATTTTCATGAGTCCCTAAATGATTTTTAGATCTCAGATCTTAGACTTCATCCCAGAGAATAAGGAAAAGGCAGGCAAACACTCCAAAGCCACTGCCATCTACAAACTAATTCCAAGGCCCTGTGATCTGCTCTCCCCTCCCATGCCTTCTGTGGTTTCAGACGCCATTAAACTCCTTTCAAAAAGCACCAACAAAGAGATCAAACCTCAGAACTGTGGTTTTTTATGCAAAATTCTGACAAGACTTAACATGAACGGAGGCACTACAGCTTCTCTGTACTGGTACACGGACTGCAGAAAAGCCTTAAAAACCTAAGGCTAGCACTCTATTTCTGCTGTCAGGATCAAGTGTATGAAAACTAAAACTATATGCAAGAAATTAAGATCTGATTTAATCTTTGATCTTTTATACATAAAAATTGTATCAGAGTAGCATGACTCTCCTGCCTGCAGATGCCTTTCTTGATGATGCGTGACCTGTATTACTCTAGATTTATCTATGAATTAAACCAAAGAACTGGTTAATGCTACCAATCACTTAAAATAAACCAAAACCCAGGCCACACATTGGTAAGCGATGTCACACTCCAGGAACCATGGCAAACAGAAAAAAAATGCAAGACAAAAGGAAGTGAGAAAAACAATTTCAAATACTCTCAAAGGAAACGCAAGTAGAATTTCACACAAACAGCACCTTGAACTCCTGCTTATAAAATCTGCGTAAAGGTATCCAGTGCTTTGTGATGTTTAAACTGATTTTTTTAAATGTGTTTTATCTGCCTTAGGCTGAACTGTGAGAAGCTGCAGTAAAAAAGGTTCAGTCACTTTAAAGTTAAACCTCTGACATTAAAAACATACTTATTGTAATAGTATTCCAGCGTGCTCATGCCTCTCTGTTTTCAATGACTTGAAATTTCAGAGAAGAGACTGTTATGCTGTCTGGGATGTGATGTTCACCATGGCCACAAAGGACAGCTTAACTTGGCTAAGGTGAATTCACAGCTGTGGGAAGGCTACTCCTACTGCAGCAGCCCAATGTTTAGGGTTGAGATGAGCCCAGGCATATTATGCAACTCCTAAGTATATTTTTTTTTCAAGGATATAGCATCTCCCTTGTTCCAACACAGCTCAGGCACCATTCCCTCCAGCTTCTGCCCACAATTACTTTGCTCCATGAAAGGAACAACTTTTAACAATGAATCACACTGCCTCCCTCACTAGAGAGACTTCAGAAGCCTGTGAAATATGGCCCCAACTCTGTATAGTATCCCTATAAGCAAGCTGTATTGTAATTGCTTTGGGTTTTGTATCAGCTTCTCCTGGCTAGCAGCAGGGACAAAAATCTCTCCAATGTGGTCACGGCTAGTTTAGGATGCCAACAGAACTGTTCCATAAAGGATTCGGTCAACAATAATTAACAGGAGAAGCAACTACTACACCAGTAATTGCTAGGAGTAGCACAACACCACTTCACCTCTGCTGCAATTTGTGTTTCATCCCGAGTGTAAATTCCAGAGTACCGATGTTCTAATTATGTCCAACAACACCTCAGGGGTTAGACTGTCAAACAAGTGACAGTTTGCTCAGTTAAACCCTTGTGGCTCTTGACTCAAGCAATGTTTCCTGATAGGGGGGTTACTGTGAAGACTGAACATGCTCACTTCAAAACCCAGATCATAATAGCGATAGTTGCAGCTTCTGCAGAGGGATCTGGACAGGCTGGA
>NW_010413592.1:0-5365 GCF_000710305.1 Buceros rhinoceros silvestris
TCTCTTCCGGCCGGATGATGATTCTATGATTTGTTTCCCACAGAGGTGCACTTCAGGCCCAACCCAGCACAAGAGAGCAGGGGTGGAAAAACCTTTCCTGGGTGTCCTCCCCAGCACAGTGCGGAGCCCAGTGCCCCATGAATCAGTGCTCTCCACTCCCTTTTTCCCATGGCTGAAGCTGTTTGTGGCCTCCTCCCTCCCTGCCACGGCTGGAGGTAATTTTCTACCCGTGCGCCCTCTCACTGGAGGTGACGGCTGCCAAGGCACAACTGGGCAGAGAAAGACCTTCCTGGGTCACTGGTTTAACCCCCGTCACCTCCAGGGTGATGCTGGGTGCGTGGTTTCGCTTTCAGCATCTTTGGGGCTTTTCTCCTGTGTTTTGCTCTGCAGATGTTTGAGAGCAAAGGGAGGGCCATCACAGGAAGAGGTTCTGTGTTCAGGCAGCTCTGAAGGTATGTGGGTTATTTTCCTGCCTCTTCCCCCTCCTCATGCATGTTTTTTTAGGCAGGAAACAGTCTCTGCCGTTGATGCTGCGGAGTCACGGGCCTGCAGCATCCTGGCTTGTGCTGCTGGCTGACCCTTGATGCCAGGGAGGAAGATTGTGGTGGGATGCAGAGATGATGTCGAGCTATGGGGCAGGCTGTGATGCATTTGGAGCCATGAGCCTGTGACAGCTTGGGCCTCAGAATCACAGAATCAGGTGGTGGAAGAGACCTTTGAGCCCATCGAGCCCAACCATTCCCCCAGCACCGGCAGGTCCCCGCTGACCCCTGTCCCTCAGCACCACCTTGACCCGGCCGGGAAACCCCTCCAGGGAAGGGGACTCCACCACCTCCCTGGGCAGCCTGGGCCAAGGCTTCACCACCCTCTGCAAAGAAATTCTTCCTGACACCTGACCTAGATCTCCCCTGGCACAACTTGCGGCTGTTTCCTCTCATCCTGTCATTCGTAACAGGGGAGAAGTGACTGACCCCCTCCTTGCTCCATCCTCCTGTTAGGGAGTTGTCAGAGCCAGAAGGTCTTCCTGGAGCCTCCTGGTCTCCAGTCTAACCCCCCCAGGTCCCTCAGCCGCTCCTCACAAGACTTGGATCGATGCCACATAGCCCTTCCTGAAACCAGGCTCAGGCTCTCTCTGCCCTGGGGTGGATCTCCTTTTTGGAGGGATCTGTTCCTTTTCTCCCTTCGCCGTTAACACAGCAGAAAGAAATGGGTGAGGTCCCTCCTGCCCCCAGCTCCCATCGCTCTGCCGTCCCCGAGCAGGATATGGGACATCTGGCGGAGCCCTCGCTGTGACACAGCCTGGGGCTTGGTCCCTCCGTTGTCCTCAAGCCCACCACTCCTCCTGCTCCCTGGCTGCCTCGGCTGCCCCTTGCTCCCTGGGTGCTTGCAGCAGTGAAAGGTGGGTGCTTCCCTCTTGCTTTGGAGGAGAGCGGGTGCCGTGAGCTGCGCCAGGTGCTCTCGGGTGGCTTTGAGCAAGCTGTGGGTGCACTCAGCAGAATCAAGGCCCTTGGGGCACCCTGGCCCTGTGCCAAGGGATGGCTGGTTTGTGCTGGGGCCCTCTGCGAGCTGAACTGGGGCAGCTCTGGGCAAGCAGATCCCTGAGCATACGGGGAGCTCCTGGGGCGATGCCCGTGGGGTTGGGTGGCTGTGGGAAGGTTCAGCTCAGTGGCGATGTACCTGCAGCCTGCCAAAGCCCCGGTCTATGGTTTTAATTGCTCCTTTTTATTTCAGACAAAGGGTGATTAATGGTTTATTTCTGCTAAACGTCCCCTTGGCTTCAAAATGTGGAAAAATTGGTCATGTTTCCTTTTTTACCTGCCTCCTCTTCCTGACCGTGATGCTGTAAAGATCTTGCAGACCCTCAGGAGACAAGTCCCCTCTGTGCACAGGCTTAAAGACCTTGGCAGAGACCACAGCAAACATGGCAGAGCTTTTAATTCCACCCTCCTGGTTTCTATGGGCCCTCAGTGGGCTCGAGTGTGATGAAATATGCCTTGTCTCTCCAGCTTTGCAAACTAACCCCCCCCCCCAACCCCGGAGCCCTTCGCTGGCTGTTTGCGAAGGCTTTTAACCAGGCAGCCTTTGGTAACTGGCTGATGAAACCCGACCATGCCATAAATCAAAACTCGTTTGCATTCAAATGCAACAATTAATCCTGGGTGTGTTGGTGCAATTAGATGACAAATTACGCCTCAAGATTCACTTGCTTGTTTATGTGGAGCAGCGGTGTTTGCTCAGCCGGGGGTGTTTGACGACGGCTTTCCACCTACCCCGGGGGATGTCGAATGATGAACATGGGTTCTTGCACCCTGCTGCAGCTGCAGAATTCGGACCCTTTGGCCTCAGCTCCTTCCCCTGCAGACTGAAGCGTGTCTGCTGGCGCACACCCACCCTTTTTGGCCAACTCAGCTTGCCCCAGCCCTCCCGTTCTCCAGATGTCAGTGCAGAATTTCTTCTTGCAATTCTCCAGTCTAGCACGGGAGGGTTTGAGCCCCACCAGAGCGGGGCAGGAGCTGCCTTCAGACCTGCAGCTCCCCTTCCCCGGGTGGAAAAGCTCCCTACTGCCGTGGTCACCCGAGCGCTCTGCTCTGGTTCTGAGACTGCGGGGCTGGTGCTAAACAGCAACAGCACAAGCTGAAGCCCCGGCAGCTGCTCGGCTGCTGGATGTTTGCTGCTGATGTGCCGTGGGATGTCTCATTTACAGGTCGTCTGGGAGCGTGCCTGGCTGTGGGTGGATGCGTTCTGCGGTGGGGAAGAGTCTCATTAGTGCAACAAGGTGTTGTTTTACTTGAACCGCTGAGCAGTCGGGGAGGCCGCTGGAGCAAAGGGGTGTTCTTCAGCAGCATCGCTGCTGCTGTGAAAAAACGTGTGTTTGGGGGTTGAATGGTCTGGGAGGATGAGAGAACTCAAGGCCAGGCTCTCAGTCTTGCAGGGGTGTGGAGTCGGAGAGCTGAACTGACGCTCAGCTGCGGCTTTCAGCTCAAATCCCAAAGCAAAATCCTAATGCAAACACTGTGGCAGAACCCCAGATGACAATGCCGAGATAAAAATCCCATTGAGGTCACTGGTGCTGGCAGGTGCATGTTCACACACTCGACTTAAATGAAGGTTTTATCCATGGATTAACCGTTCTTACGGGTTTTCTTTGTGAAACACCCATCGATGTTTTCTTATCTACTTGGAACAAAATGCACCGATAGTGATTTATACCCCATTCCCTTCCGATGGTGATAACAGCCGCCACAGCTCCCCTGGACTCTGATCTCCGAGGGGGGGCAACGGCTCTCGGTGAGAAAACAATTTGCTGTTTGCGTGAGGAGCTTAAAAAACTAGGAATTTTTTAGCAGCGTGGAGAAAGGGCTCAGTTTAGCTGCTGCTGCTTCGGCAGGAGACCAACTTCTCTGTCACCAAATGAGTGAAGAATCCCAACTGCTAAATTTCAAAAAAGTTGCTGGCGAAGTGGAATGGATTTTTCTTTATTTTGCCTTTTTAAAAAGGCAAATTGTGGAGCTCAGTTTGTTTTCCTCCAGGTTTTGCGGGCACTATATCAACCTGCAGCTGCACCTTGCTTGTGGGCACAAGAGCTCTGGCTGTCTTGCCAAGCAGGATTAGTGACAAGCTGGCGGAGAAGGGCTGTATCCTAGAGGACACATGCCAGGGGAGTTGATCTGTTTGGTTGGTTAGTGGTTAGTTTTTCAGGGTTGTTTTGGAGCCGAGCAGGTTCCCTGGCCTGCCCAGCCCTGCGGTTTTACTGTCTGGGAAAGTCCTTGAGGACTTGTCCTCCCTTGCTCCTGTCTCCTGATGGAGACAACAAGCTTGGGGAGGCTGTAGAGAGGTGGGGGTCTGTTTCTTCTCCCATGTGACAAGTGACAGGACAAGAGGAACTGGCCTTAAGTTGTGCCAGGGGAGGTTGAGGTTGGACATTAGGAAGAATTTCGTTACAGAGGGTGGTGGAGCTTTGGAACAGGCTGCCCAGGGCAGTGGTGGAGTCCCCGTCCCTGGAGGGGTTTCCCAGCTGGGTCGAGGTGCTGCTGAGGGACAGGGGTCAGTGGGGACCTGGCGGTGCTGGGGAACGGTTGGACTTGATGGACTCAAAGGTCTCTTCGAACCTGCTGATTCTGTGGAGCAAACCAACCCAGATCCTGAGTGTGCATCTCCCCTGGGTGGGAGCTCAGACCCTCCAGAGGCCTCCACTGGGCTGTGGGGTAACAAAGCCGTGTTTAATCCTGGCTCTAAACCTTTGTATCCTGCTTGCTCTCAGCAGCTGTGCCTGGGAACCCCTCCTGGCTCCGGTGCTGACCTTTGCCAACAAAGCACCTTTTGTCAGGCAGACCTCGGAGCTGCGGGGCTGATTTTTTATTCTCCCTTCTTTACTTATTACTCTTTTTTTATCAATGTCACCACCCAGCAGCACAAGGATCCATTATATGAGCCGCTGTTGGACTTTGCTTGTTTGCAGGAGGGCAATTAAGAACAAACGGGCAGCGGGGGGCTGTATCCTGGAAAGCGGAGGCCAGAAGTTTGAGCAAGAGGAAAGCTGGCAGCAGGAACGCTGCCCCGATCCAGCCGGTGCTGGGCCTGCGGTGCCCGTGTGCTGGGGAGAGGAACCTTCTTTTCACACGGGGAGCTGTGGCTGGTCTTCGGGGAAGGGCGGGTGGAAACAAGAGTGGGGTTTTTTTCCCCTTCAGGTGGACCAGTTCTGCTGAGGATTCTCCTGGTCCCCGTCTTCTCCGTGGAGCATCCCAGCAGAGGGCAGCAAGTCATGCCCTGGGCACCCATTGCTCTCCCATGGGTGCTGCTCCAGAGCACCCATGCTTGGTGCCAGGGCAAGGCTGCCCCCTGTCCCCTTCCGGTGCCCACATCCTGGAGGCACCTGCTAATAACCCCAACTCTGCCAGGCATTAAAGAGGCATTTTTGGGGCTGTAGAAGGGCGTTGAGGTGGGAACAGGGACGCACGCAGATCTGCTCTTTCACTTTCTAGCCTCCGGAAACCTGACCTTCTTCTCATTAACTGTGTGCTCCATCTGAGGGCCACGCTCATCTCATCCTGTGTTACAAGGTGCTGCTTCTCCCCATGTCTGCAGGGTCTTGGTGCTGGAGCAAGGACCAAGCAGGGCACTGGTGGCTTCCTACTCACGTCAGCGTGGCACCTTGTCCCAGTGGTGCCCATTGCCAGTGGGTGCTGAAGCTGCTGGATTCCACCACAAACCAAGCATGATAGGAGCCTGTGAGCGAAATGGAAATTGCAGCAGCAGATCCTTGGACAGGGGCTGCGTTGCCGGGCAGGGGTGATGCCTTCTGACCACAGCACGGGTGGCTCTTGGCCCTCAGTGGCTGGTTTCCGGGCTTTTCACCAATGGGTAC
>NW_010413592.1:5403-9489 GCF_000710305.1 Buceros rhinoceros silvestris
TTGTAACGAATTGGTACAGCAGCACCTAAAGGCTGGGCAGAGGGTGAGGGCAGGAGGCAGGCAGTGCTGGTGCTCAGGGGGAGGGGGGTGCTGGCAGCGGCTGTGCCACGACTAACCCCAACACCAGTGCCAGCCTCTGCCCTGTCTCTGCTCAGAGGTTTCTCCTCTGCCAGCAGCATTTCTGCCCATCAGCCTTGGCTGATGCGCTGAAAACTTCTTTATGTGCAGGACTTGCATCTCCTGCTGTGGTGTGGAGCTACGGGCAGAGGGAGGACATCTCTAGGCTGGCTTCTCTGTGGCTCATGTTGCTCCTGAGATGGTCCCTGGGTGCTTGGGACTCTCTAGCAAAGCGGTGGAAACCCTCCTGGAGTGGAGTTTGCTTCCCGGTGCCACTCGGACTTCCCAGCAGTGCTTGGTGGGCTGTGAGTTGAGGGTGTGCTGGATGCCCCTTTGAGTGCATCTTCTGGATGCCTCTTTGGAGCACCTTCAGGGTCTGGGGATGTGGTGGAGGGAGACTGTGGGGTGCAGCTTTTGGGGCTGCTGACCTGCACCGTGCTTCACTGTGGGTGCTCTGTGAGAGGTGTCTCAGGGATCTGGAGTGCTTTAATGTTTCCCTGAGGATAGTGTCTGTAGAGCATCTCCCACACCATGTGTGACCGTGCTGCCCTTTCTCAGTGAGAAAGTGGCTTAATATTCTTCCTGTGTGTGAAAGAGGAAACTGAGGTACGGATCTCAGCCCATCCCTGAGTTGGGGCGAGGTGGGAGGACTAAGACAGGGTGAGGGGTTGCATTTTTGCCTTCCCAGCTCTGCTGCTAAGGTCTTTTCCACCTCCTTTTCTCCTCCTGCTGGTCACCAACCTCTTCTGATGAGAACTGGAGGTCACAGAAAAATGAAGAACAAGGCTCTGCTGCTGCCCAGGCTCCAGCAGTGCCACAGCCTGGATTGCAAACCTGCTCAGGCGTGCCAGAAGGTGACGGTGATGCTGCCTTGTCCTCCCTGACACTGCCACGCGCAGGTGGCATAACCCGTCCGATGAGGATCGAGCCGACTCTGGGTGCAGGGAGCTCCTGGGTAAGTGTCTCCCACCTCCTCGGGGGTCTGCGCTTAGCAGAAACCTCATCTTAGCAACAAGAGGAGAGGCTGTGATGGCAGAGCTTTGGTGGGAGGGATGGCTGGGACGGTGCCAGCGCACAGTGCCCCTGCGCCCGGGGTGGGAGCGAGGTGCTTTGGCAAGAAGGTTGTGGCAGAACCGGAAGAGCAGGGCTACAGCAGAAGGTCGCGGTGAAGGTGTGGGTTTGGCACCCGGCAAGGGGACTGGGGAGTTGTGGGTCAGTTTTTGAGGGCATCCACGGAGCCGTCTGGGAGAACTGGTATGGCAGAAAGCCATGCCTGAGTCAAACTGGGAAAGCCCGTGAGGGGTTGCTGCTGGCTCCTCCCAGCTCGTGCGAGCCTCGGAGAAGGGCTTCAAATTGCCCTGGACCCAGCACCTGGTCCTGAGGGACCTTCTGTTTTCACCCTGCTCCAACACCAGTGCCCAGTTCTCCTTCCTGGGTTTAACGACCATCACGTTGTGGTGCCAGCTGCCACAGCGTGTGGGGACCCAGCACTTGCTCTTGCCCTGGCTCTTCAGGATGGCTTCGTGTCCAGCTTAATCCATTTTTGCTCCTAAAATTTGATGTCCAAGCCGATTCGTGCTCAGGACTGTTCTAAAATTTCCTTTATTCACAATAAATAATACACTATATTACAAAGATCTCAACACACAATCCAAAAATTCTGCAGCCACCAATAAATAGGACTCCCCAGCACCAGCCAATGCAGTAAAGAGCTTCTCTGAGCAGCGTGGCCCCGTGGTGGGGGAAAGCGGGGGATTCGGCTGCACCCACTGCCCCAAGCGGTTATTCTTCTTCGCTGGTCTCTACATGGCGTTTCCATCCCCTGGGCCATCGGACACAGGGGAAAATCGGTGTGCACCAGAATGTGAGGTCTCAGGCCTCTGGAAATTGTGCAAAGCTCGAGCATGGCAGGGCAGGGGTGCAGCTGAGTGGGTGTGAAACGGGGCTGAGACCCCGTCCTGGGCTGAGAGAGACCCTGCCCTGCGCTGAGAGCCCTTCGCTGGGCTTTGCTGGCTGCGGGCAAGCTGAGAGAGGTTCTAGCGCTCACGCAGAGGGACTATATACACAGACGCTGCGATACTCCGGTCGTTCTTAGTCACGGCTGGTCTTTGAGTTACAAAGCTTTTGCTTAAGAGTCTACTGGATGTGTTCCTGGCTTTGGTGCACACATGAGCCCATGTGTGGAGCTTCCTCCCCTCCTTTGACTTGGTTTTTCTTTTTCCAACTTGTTTCTATGGTGGGGTCAACTCCATGGACTTCTTCCTCTCCTCTCTCTGCTCTTCCCACTCCTCCTCCGACTCGTAGGTGCCCTTGATGATGGCAACCCTATCTGACATGTTCATGCAGTAGGGGACGAGGAGGTAAAAGTAGAGCAGCGCGGCCAAGCAAGCCCCGAGGATGGGTCCAACCCAGAACACCTGGAACGCAACAAGGGAGAGGGTGAGAGCAGGTCTTGGAGGCTGGGGCACCAGGTCTAGTCATCACACCAGCTCCGCATCTCCTCTCCCAGGGCGAGATGCAAATACCCCTTCCAGTAGACTTCTTGGGCTGGAATCCCCTCAACCTTTGCTTGCTGAAGGCACTGAGCTCTTCACGAGTGCAGAGATGCGGTGTGTTGGGAAGGGGGCACCAGGCCTGTCCTGCAAGGTTGGGTCTGACCTTGCAGGCAGTGCTGGGTGAGTGGAAACCCTAAGCTGGACTTCTCTAAGGGCTTTATTGACCTCAGACAATGGCCTAGCTCAGTGTGCACCATTGCATGGGGGGTTTATCTTGTCCCCCTGCCAGCTCTCTGCCATGGGGATAACCTGTTCCCCATGCATCACAGGGGACAACCTCCATCGTTCTCCAGACCCCTTATATCCTTCCAGGCCTGGGATGGACTCTCAAACACCCAGCCCCATAGTCCCTGAGGCAATCGCTGCCCTCTCCCCTTGTTGCCTCCATCTGGCTCCATCAGCCTCCCGGCCATCCCGTCCCAGCATGCTGCAATGCTCACCCAGTGTGCTGGGCTGAACGTCCTCATGACGACCGCTGGCCCAAAGGACCGGGCTGGGTTCATGGAGCAGCCGGTGAAGTAGATCTGTCAGTGTGGAAAGGAAACCAGGTTAAGATGCTTCATCTGCTTAGCAGGTGTGAACAACTTTCCAGAAGCAGGGACTGAAACGGCCCCTGATGTCTTCTCTCTTGTAGAGGGGTGGAGATCCCCCCATCATGACAGAGAAGGAGCCCAAATATGTCCCGTGACGGCTCTCCCAATGCAGCTCCCTCTGGGACCAACAGCACAAGAGTATTTTGGGGAGCCCTGTCCTAGTAGGACCCTCTGCCCTGTCCTCTTGCCTGGACACTCACCCCCACCAAGTGGCCTACGGCAACAGAGAGGCCGATGGACAGTGCTGGGGAGCCCACGTTGCCATTCCGCCGGTTGTCCGTGGATGCAAAGATGCAGGCGGCCAGCTGGAAGGTGAGGATGATCTCCACCACGAGGGCCTGGCCTGCGGTCGTGTTGTTGTTGAGCTGCAAACCACCGAGAGCGACAGTAATTAACCTTCCCTGGGGTTTGGCATCACTGGAAGGGCATGTAAGTGCTTTGCTGATAGATTTGGGATGGCAAAGCCATGCACGAGAAGCACCCCCTGGGTCGCCCCACAAGGTGCCATGGTGGCCACTGCTCAGTCTCTCTGCTCCTTTCCCTGAAAGGGAAGAAATTCTCTTTCTTTCTCTTTAATGCTCCAAAATCCGTCTCCTCTCCGAGCCCCCCTTGCTGGGGCTCTCCACGTCTCTCTCCACTTGCTTGTCCCCGCAACACTCAGCTTTCCACCAGATCCCACACCAACTTGTCTCTTTTTTCCTGCATTTCTTTCCCCCTCCATCCTTGCAAGCTGCGTCTCCTGGCTCCCCTCCCCATCTCCCCTCCCATCTCCCCAGGAGGCTGGAGAGCAGCTGGCAGCCACCGCGGAGGGGCACGGGCTG
>NW_010413592.1:9552-10586 GCF_000710305.1 Buceros rhinoceros silvestris
CCGCCGATCTCCCCTGGAGGCTGGAGAGCAGCTGGCAGCCACCGCGGAGGGTCACGGGCTGAAGGGGAGGGTTGGGATGAAGGTTGGGGTGCGGTCATGGGGCTGTGGCTCTGCGCTGACCGCTGGGGACTGTCAGATGGACTCGACCCCACTGAGCGGGAGAAGGGTAAAGTCACCCCATCCATCTCAAAATCTTTGAGCCGAAACTGACTGGTCTGGGACATGGAGCATGTGGGAGTAAGGTGCATTGCGGCTCCTCATCCTAGTGATCAAACCCTCTGCAACGTGTCTGTGCTGCTCCGAGGGGTCCAGACCTGGCCACAGTTGGAGCGGTAGCTCCACCACTCCCGTTTCAGGTGGTTTCCAGCACTGCCCCAAGAGTCTGAGACATGCTCCTCATCCCCACTTTTCTCCGAGGGTCCCGCTATCTCCCTTCCTCCTCCAAGACCAGCGCCTTGCCGCTCGCAGCCTCTCCGCACCCTCCTGCACATTGCTGCTTCTTCAGCTCTTCTCCACTGCCTCCCTCCCTCCATCCACTTCCATTTCCCAGCTCCCTCAGCGCACTCATTACAGTGGGCTTCTGCTCCCCCTGCCCATACTGGTTTGACTGGGCTCTGCTCCCTGCCCTCCCCCCTTCCTCCTGGTGCAGCTCCTATCCCAGCACTAATCTCCAGGCGGAGAGGCTGCAGTCAAGAACATCTCAATGGTGCGAGTGACTCACTCAGGCCCTTAGGATAAAGGAAGCGCTTATTAAAGGAGGAAAAAAAACACGCATTCATCACCCCGTGCAGTAAAGCTGTCATGTCAGTCCTCTGCTGGCTACGCCAGTGCTTGCTCCGATTCCCTTCCTATCCCTCTGTGCCTGCAGGATAATGTGCCGAGACCAACATCCCTCATGGCTTGGGCTCGCTGGGCTGGCGCCAGCACCAGATCCTCAGTCAGAAGGAGAGGAAAGCCGGCGCGGCAAGGTGAACTACCCAGGCGGGGAGACTTACCGCATTGAGGGCCAGGTTGCCACGGGCATTGGCTGGTGG
>NW_010413592.1:10708-11641 GCF_000710305.1 Buceros rhinoceros silvestris
TTTTTTTTTTGCGATGGCCTCGACCAGCTGGCCGATCACGTAGGAGAGCGTCCGGAGGAAGGAGATCTGGTTCCCGACGAAGAAGGCGATGGTCACGGCTGGATTGATGTGGGCACCGCTGATGTGGCCGAACGCCTGCACCAATGTCCCGATGGCCAGGCCAAATGCCAGCGCGATCTGAAGGATGCTGGGGAGAGCGGACGGCCACTTCAGGGCTGAGCCAAGGCCAATGAAGACGAAGATGAGTGTGGAGATAAACTCAACGAAGACGGATCGAGCAAAGGCCAGGGTCAATACTTCCTTCTTCATGGTGGGAGTGGTGGAGGGCAGCTAGGAGGGAAAAAATGTTCAGGTTTCCTCCGTCTCTAGGCTCTTCTGTCTGCACCCAGTGGTAGGGCCATACCTATCTATATATGCAAGAGCAGCAGGGAGCTGCGTTACAAGGCAGTGGGTGGAGCCAGGGAATTAGCCAGTCCTCCCAAATTATCATGTGAAACTGGAAAAGTTTCCACCTGAAAATAACTTTGGAGACTCTTGGTGAACCAGTGACTCAGATATTGGTGGCATTTCTTTCTCCTTCCCTCTGCAAACAAAGAGCCCCTATAGGGTGTCTCTGTGGTCGTTAGATAACATGGTTGCATAACGATGCCGCGCTCCCTCCTCTGCTTTTCCCATTTACTACCTCTGGCCGGGTCCTGGATGTTTTGCTAGCAGAGGTGCAGTGAATGTTCCCCTTCTCCAAGGGCTTGCAGGCTGCAGAGGGCTGCATTTTCATTTGAAAGGTCTCGTTCCCAGCATTGAGCTGGAGGAGCTCTCGTGGAGGAGGCACCCAGTGCCTTCAGTTTACACGGGATGTGGAAATATAAAGCCCAGCTGTCACCTGGAGCTCCTTGAGCTGCAGCTCAACAGCAGCAAACAAGTGGCTTGCGATTG
>NW_010413592.1:11767-18152 GCF_000710305.1 Buceros rhinoceros silvestris
GGGAGCCACAGACAAGCCGGGGCTTCCTCGGGGTGCCTGACTGGGGGCTGGGGGGGCTGATGCAGCTCGCATGGAGGGGGCTGGTGGCTGCAGAGCCTGACCAGGGACCTCTTTGCTGCCTTTCTGCTTTGCTGCTCCTGTCAGAGCTTCGGGTGTGAGTTGGCAGCTGGGGGTGCTCGCTGCCCGTGGCCAGGGCGGGTGTATCCTACCCCTGTCACCGTGGGCCCTTTTCTTTTCTTTTCTTTTTGCCTTTCAAACTGTTGCTCAACAAGGTCAGTGATTTTGCTCTGGGGAATGCCAGCGTGAAGCCACAGGCTTCGCAAGGGCACGGGCTGTGTTTACACAGCTCCTCTCATGTTCCCGTGGCACTGCCCTCCATCTCATTCTGTCCAGCTGCAAATCAGCTGGCAGGGAGTGGAGGGGGAGGCTCTCAGCGCTGTGCGGCACCGAGCTGTGGGGGACTGCGGTTTGAGGGCGAAAAAAGGCTCCGGGAACACTTCACAGCGAATCCTTGGTTCTCCTGTAGTCCCTGCAGCCTTGTGCCAGGGTTGGTTGTTGGTTTTTGAGTGGGTTTGGGTGCCAGATCTTCTCTCCCTGTTCGGTTGATCGTATCTTGCCTTCCTCAAGCAATCCATCTCTCCACACCTACCGCAGCAAGCCCAGGCTGGGGCTACCCAGGGCTGCCACTGCAGAAGCGGTCCCACTCCCTCACATGGTGAGCAAAGCTCTGCATGCAGGAGATATTGGTGAAATCATTGATATCCCTCTTTAAATTTCAAAAATGCTAAAAAGAGCTGCATTCACTGCTGCCTTCTGCTGGGCGCAGCCAGCCCTGCACACCCCATGGGGTCAAAACTCAGAGGGATCAATCTTCAGAGCAAGAGGAGGGAGCTTCTTCCTCCAGAGCTGAAGATAAATGAGCTTTTCTGGCAGTACCCAAAGCCCCCAGCTCAGCAAAAGCCCCAGAGAGGCTCAAGACACGGAGGGTCTGTTAATTCCTGGTAATGGTCTTCTCCTGTTCTGCTGCTCCCAGGGAAGATTGCAGCGTTAGAGACCAGCCCTGTTATCCTCGAAACACCTGGTCCATTGGCGTGTTTTGGCGAAAGTTTTGCAAGCTGGTATTTCAAGACATCCTGGCCAGCTTCCAGCTGCAGTAACTGCTCACCACGTCCATCAAGCCCCGTCTGTGGCTCCAGCTGGATCACACGCACTTTGTTCCCGTCCTCCAAACCCTTTCGCAATGCGCCCGCCGCGGCTCCCCCATGGAGGTGGCCGCATTTTGCTGGCAGCTCTCTCGCCTCTTGCCCGGCTTTAGTGAAAAAGCGGCGTCGAGCCCCACCAGGCTCTGCCAGTTGCCAGCTGGAGACAATGCCCTGCCAGCAAAATCCTCCGGCTGACTGGGAGGTGTAATCAAATACGGCTGGGAATGATGGGGAAAACTTCCAGAGAGACACGAGGTGTTTCGCTAACAACACGCCACGCAAATCCTATTTTCCCGAGGCTGTTTGCTAGACTTTCCTGAGTGAGGCATTCATTCCCGCCTGGCTTCTCTGATGTCTAACCGTGTTGAGCAGGTGTTGGGAAGGCTCTCGCCCCAGCTGCATGCCCTCCAAGGAGCTTGTAGGAATTGGAAGTGCCTTTGATGTGTCAAATGTAATTGAATTGGGCAAGATGTTGAGGAGGCATTACACAGATCCCTGCTGACAGATGGGTACCTGCCTGGTAGGGTCGTGCACGCCTTGTTTCACCCCCAGGCTTTTGGAGGAGAGAAGATGAGGAGGTTTTTTGCAAGGAAGACAAGTTTAGCTGTCTCTCTTCTCCTCCTCCTGCCTCTCCCTGGCTTCGTCACACAACACAACCCAAAATCGCCACATCCACTGCTCCATCGCAGGGCCACGCGGCTTGGGGACGGTGTGCTGGAGGAGGACAGGGACCCCTGGCTGGGTTGGGGTGCAGGATGCCGGTGTGGGAGGAAGGCAGCTGGTGCCTCATCCTTGCCCAGGGCCCTCCGGAGGTTCTGCCTCACCCACGGAGGCGTGTGTGTTATTAACTGGATACGTGTGCCGGTCCCCGTCATCTCCAGTTTGCTGATTTCATTTTTGGAGCCCGCACGGGGCTGCTATTAATTTGTCATTACTGTGGCAGATTTCTGGTGAGTTCTACTCCGTGTTGGACCTCAGACCTGGCAGATGGTGTTGCAGGTGGCCAAATTCAGATTAGAAAAGAAGCTGAGACCCAGCCCAGGCTGGTTTTTGATTCTCCCCTCACCTGGCTCTGAATCTCCACCAAGGACCTTAAAACAGGCACAATAATACAAGCAGGAATAATAACAGCATCAGGAGACAACGACTGCTGGGATCGGTGATCAGCTGGGATTAGATGGTCAGAGGAGAAAGTTTGGGTGAGTTTGTTTTTAAGAGAAAGGGTGTTTCTTGCTGGCTCAGCTTTGGGGAAAACAATAAAACACACACTAGGAATTAGAAGGAGAGCAAGAAGGAGCAAACGCTCCTCGTCCTCAGTTCCTGCAGCTGCTTCCTGCTGTGGTGGTAGGGACAGCAGTGGGAGAGTGCAAAGCCTCACCACTTTCCAGTCTCTGCACAGGTGTTTCGGTCAGGGCTTTCAAGGATGTCTCTTATCTAACCCACCATCTGCTCGCTCTTTCTTTGAAGGGATTGCTCTGCTGGCCTGAGGCTGATGGTGTTTCCACCCTCCCCTGCCCTGGAGCCACCAGGCTTTTGCTTCCCCTAGTAATCTGACCCACCTTTGGAGAAAAAAGCCCCGTGAGACTGAGTTTGGCTTTGGAGATGGCTCTGTGTCCTCTAGCTGCCGTCCCACGGCTTTGGCTTGAGAAGCTGGTCCTGAAGGTGTCCTCCAGCCCTTGGCGGCTGCTGTGCTGGGTGGTCACAGTGACCATGTAACCTGCCAGCCTGTCAACAGGGATGACGAGTAGTGTTCATGCTTAGTAACAGCATCATTCTGCTCTTCGCTTAGACATTCTTTGGCGGTCTCCAAGGCGTACGAGTGGCTGCAAACGCTTCGGGGCTGGTTTGCAATGGGAACACCAGCAACCCTAATAATTAATTAGCATTGAAACCATTAAATCATCACATGGGGATAGTGATGTGTATCAGGGAAAGCAAAGAGCCGCATAGAAAAAAGACCTGTAGGAGATCACATGGTGAGGGAGCGGAACTGGAAACCCTGGTGTCCTGACTTTCAGGTCTGGCCCTTTCCAGCAAAGCCACCAGCATCAGTGACACGAAGAGGCTGCGCTTCTGGTCACCCAGAGAAATACTTGGAATTCTTATGGGCCAGCAGCTGCTTATCAGCGTCCTCAGGCTCGGGACAGGGCTGTGTTTGGGGCAGTGGGGTTTTTCCTCTGGAAACATGTTTTCTGTGGAAATATCTTCTTCACCCACACTGTCTCCTTTCATGGTTGCAAGGAAGATACACTGAAACCATGTGGGGAGAGACCTGCCACCAGGAAGGCCATGTCCTCTCTTTGCTTTGGCCACACCATCCTGCTGCATGTGCTGGAAGGTGTGGAGGTGGCTGGAGAGCTGGGGCCAGCTCTGGGGAGGAGGTGGTTGAGTGGCATCAAGGCTGAAGAAAAGCAGGACCAGACTCCAAAGTGCCTACAAGTGCCATAAATAACATAACAGAGGAGTCTGGAAGCTCTTAAAAGCTGAAATTCTTGCATAATCACCTGGCTCCAAGAGCCCAAGACTTTGCAAATTATTGGTGACAGTTCATGGACAGCTGGTTGCCTTGGTGAACTGGAACACCAGTCCTTCACCCCATTCTACCTCTGAGACCCAGAGGCAAATACATCAAGAAATGTCCCGAGTTAAAAATTCAACAGCATATAGTGACCAGTGTTTACAGAGACTCGCTGTTAAAACAGATCTGGAGCTAAAAACTCCTGCACCGAGTGGTCTCTGGAGAAGCGTGTGATTTGTCTTCAGGTTGTTGGTATTCACAGAAAATCAACCTGAAAATCACAGCAGAGCCTCTGGTCTCACACCCAGACCCTTTGGCAGAGCCTTGTGAAACGGGACTTGCTGCAAGCCCTGAAGGTGTAGGACCGAGCTGGGGGTTTGGCTTCTCCCGTGGGGCACCAGGACCCTCTGAGAAGGTTTGTGGTCCTTTCCCAGAGCTGGCCCTACATCCTCCTCTTGCTCTCTTGGATGGATCCAGCCTCCTGGCCCTTCCTCAAGGAAAACAACTTGGAAAATATTTCCACATGTATAAACAGATCCATAAAAATAATGATGCGACTGCATCCTAGGTAGGTCACCACTGGCGGGCAGGTGCCAGATGGGCGCTGAGCGCTAACACAGCCTTGAAGATCCGGATCTGGAAGATTTGTACAAGGTCAGGTCACAGCAGAAAACTCAGTTCTGACCTCTGAGGTCTGAAGCTGGGCTGTGCTCTTGTCCTCTCTGTCCTCAAGGATGATCTTCCTCTATGGGAGCGAAGCGGTTTGTTTTCCGGGATCCCAGAGGGTTTGGCATTACTCAGTTGGTTTTCTTTCTGTTTTCCCCTAGGTAAGGGGCTGCACTTTCCCCATCTGCAGCCGCGCGGTGGGGAATCAATTCAGGAGCTGAGTTTGACGTCTGCGCTCCTGGGACAGACCGTCTGGGCTTTCTTTGGAGCACAGATCTGGGGGCTTTCAGATTGCTTTCGCCTGCCTCTACACAAGGTAAAAAGGCAGTAGGTGAGAGTTGCGATCCTCCTTCACAGAGTTTAAACACTGACATGAGGGAATGTCTCGCTGGTACCTACCGGACACCATGAAAGGCATCAGCATCTGTTTCACGAGGCCAGTGGCTGATGTCGAAGGCACAGGAGGATGCAGAAAGAGAGAGTCCCTTCACTTGAAAACGCTGCTTTTCAAACTAAGAGTTTGGACTCCTCTATCACCTGTCGCGTCTGTTCCTCCTCCCCAGGGTCGGCGTGTTGGAAACATCATGTTGCCCTGGTTCGCTGCCGTGCTGTGGAGCACCTCCCAGGGTGCTGGTCCCAGTAGCCTCTCCAGATATCTGGATGTTCAGACACAGCCAGTGTTTGGGCTGTGCGGTTTTGGACCCCTGGAGACCCCGTGGGTTGAAGAGCTCACCAGAGGTGGCAGAGGGAATCGCCTTAGGGAGCCACGTGACCGTATGCTGGGTGACAAGGCACTGGTACGGCAGGTATTGCTGTGGAATCCCCGATTTCTGTTGAAGACATGCAGTGTTCTGGCACGTAACCGGTATCTTAGGGCTGACCATGGCAGCCAAGCAGCCAAGTCAAGGAAAGGGGTCGAGGCACATCTTGAATTTTCCCAGCACCCCGAGGAACCTATAGCGTGACTCAGAGCGGCCACCCCAAACCTGACCACGCTGAGGACCTCCTGACCTCAGAGGTGGGACAATGGGAGGTGAAGGAAAGCTTCGTGGTCTCAAGTGGTGGCAGGATGATCTGAGCCACGTCGTACAGTTATTTTCATTTTGATTTCATGGGCGTACTATTTACCACAGTGCCATGATGCAACTAATACAGGTTAATGGGTGGCGTAATACACATTGCAGGGCTTTACTGCGCAGCGATGAGCTCATGGGAGGCATGGCCGGGCAGCTTCACCTCCTGGCTCAAAGCCTTCCTGCCGAGGTCTAACACACCAAGGGTTATCAACGCAGCGAGGTTTTCGGTTGGCCCCTGGCAGCTCTGATCTCCGGTCTGCTGATCCTGCCCTCTAATTCAAGCTGTCCTGGTGTCAACCTGGGACGACCGGCTTGGCTTCCTGACAGTGCCGGTTTTGGAAGGGTCACTGAGGTCAACAACAGAGCTCTGCTGAAGAGGTAAATTCCCACTCCTGATGGACTCGAGAGGACTGAGACTGCTCCAGCCACCTGAACTCTGGGGAGACAGCTCCGTGTTAAGGCCGTCGCGCTGGGACCAGAATGGGCCAGGTCAGAAATCAGAGTGTCCGAGGGGTGCCGGAGTGGGGATGGTCTTTATTGTGCCAGTCTCTGTTTTGACTGTGGGGGTTGTTGTTTGAACACCACTTTTGCCCATCAACAGATCATTGGCATGAGGCAGCTGCATTCAAAGCTGGACTGGGCTGTACTGCTGGCTGTGGGAGGTGGGGTTTGGGAGGTTACCTCAGATGACTGTATAGATGTTATAGGGCCATAAATGTGCCATTCCCTGATTAACATGTATTAATCAAGCAGGGAGAAGTGAACGTAAAGCTCTTTATTTGAAAAAGTATAGTCGTTATTAGTCATTAAAACTCATTTTGGGACCCTGCGTGGTGGTTTATGTGAGTCTTAAACTCTGTCAAGGTAAATAATAAATTAAACATTTTGATCTGAAGGGGAAGAGGCATGAAATGAGCTTGAAT
>NW_010413592.1:18285-20674 GCF_000710305.1 Buceros rhinoceros silvestris
CCCGGATTCAGCTAGACGGGGGTTTTATACTGAGCTCATTGAGAGGACAACTTCTGGGTGAGGTTCTTTGGGTTCTCCTGATGTACAGGGATTGGGTGTCCTTTGAAAAGAAAAAATACCAACTACTTCGAATACCAGCTACTTCTAAACTGAGCATTTAGCAATTTAAATACAAATTTACACTCAGATTGATTGGAAACATGACTTTAATACCCACTGCTGAGAACAGGCAGTTTTTGAAAAGCCTTTTCTGACATGATACTCGAAAGCTCCTTTGCCACCGAAGGAACAAAGTGGGGGATGTTTGCACCAGGAGAGGAAAAAGGACCCTTGGCTACAAGATTGGTACCTGCGACAGCATTCCCGCCATTGCTTCGCAGCGTGGCCTCAGCAGATTTCAGCTACTGGAGGTGACGGAGGAGCTCCTGTGCTCTCAGCTTCACCTGGGATGGTGAAATGAAGACCACAGTAACACCTTGTCGGGGTCAGATCAACCCTTTTCTCTCCAGCAACAGCCATTAGCACAAGTTTGAGGAAGAGCGCAGCAAAGAATAGAGGAAATGATGAATTCAAAGAAAGGAGAAGACTGCTACGAGTCTCCCAGGGGACAGAGAGGAAGAGAAGAGCATCGTTTGGTGGTGGTTCATGTCAAAACAGAGAGAAGAAAATGATAAATAATCTTCCTTATGATTTATGGAATTGGGTCCAATCTTAGTGAATATTTCCTTAACCGCCTCTGCGGAAAAAGCCTAAATGTGGTGATTTTGTGATGGTGCAATGCTGGGGAGACACCACCTGGGGAAGAAGCACTAGGAGGTAAATGGATGACTTTTTGGCTAAGTGATAGAAACTGGATTAAATTAATGGTCGAAAGAGCAAAGTTGCGCCCTAGAGACTAACCCAAATTCTTTGGCTATGCTGAGGACATAAGCAGGTGCTGACATAGCAGGAGAAATGGGTGGGATGGTCACGAGGCTTTGGCGTGATGCAGCCATGAAGAAGATCTGGACTGTAGGAAGCAAGTGATGGAGATCACAACTGAAACAGTTTGTGTTACTCATCTGAGAACCAGAGTGGAAGAGGAACCGAGGAAAGCAAGCGAAAACCAGGGAGAGAGATGAAGCATTGAGGGTAAAGGACAACGCTAGCCCCAGAACAAACGAGCCGTGGATGAATTTGGGCTGAATATCAAGAGGTTTCTCAATGTCATGGGAGAGAGCAGTTGCAGTGGAGTCGGCAGGGACTTGAGGATGTGCTTCCAGTCCTGTCTTCTCAGGAAAGCCTCCATGTGAGTGAAGAGCATCTGTATCCCGCGGCAAGTGGTAAGGGCAGTTTGGTTCCTCGCAGCAGCAAAACTTGTCGTTTGTGAGGTCGTTGTGACACGGAGCGAGCGCTCCTGCATGTGTGTGCAAAGAGTTGGGCAGCGAGAAGAGATGGGAGACAGGTGAGAGGAGGTGAGCAGCAATGTTTCTCAATGTCATGGGAGAGAGCAGTTGCAGTGGAGTCGGCAGGGACTTGAGGATGTGCTTCCAGTCCTGTCTTCTCAGGAAAGCCTCCATGTGAGTGAAGAGCATCTGTATCCCGCGGCAAGTGGTAAGGGCAGTTTGGTTCCTCGCAGCAGCAAAACTTGTCGTTTGTGAGGTCGTTGTGACACGGAGCGAGCGCTCCTGCATGTGTGTGCAAAGAGTTGGGCAGCGAGAAGAGATGGGAGACAGGTGAGAGGAGGTGAGCAGCAATGAGGCATCGGGTGGCAACCTCCACACCCAGCAAATGGCTGTAATAACAACTCTCCGTGGTGCCTCCGAGCTCCTCGTGAAGGACAACAATCTGCCGAGCGTTACCTCCTGCAAGGGGGACGTAGAAGGAGCCGGCCCAGGGTAGGATCCCAGTGTCCTTGTTCCTGCAGCTACGCTGGTGGTTTGGATTTAATGGCATTTTCCTGCAGCATCAGAAAACCATCGGCCACGGGAAGAGCTGGGTGACAGAAGGTAGGATGGACCACACAGTCCATCTTCCCAGGAGATGAGTCAACTTTAGTCCCCCAGCAAAAATGAAGGGAGAGAGGGGAGAGGCGAAACTCATCTGGACAAGTACCGTCTCTGAAACGGATGCCAGAGGTTTCCCCAGCTCCTCTCTCAGTCCGGGGGGAGGTTTGACTACACCTTCTCAGACATCCCTCTCGGCAGACTCTGTGGGGAGTGAAGCTCCACCGACTGCCGCCGACGGACCTCACGCTCTGCCCAGTCTTCCTCCGGCTCGAAGCCTTTGAAGATGGCGAGTCTCTCTGAGAAGGTTTTGACTTGCGGGAAGAGGATGTAATTGTAGATGATGGAGGCTGCTGCTGCCCCAACCAGGGGGGCCACCCAGAAGACCTGGGGAAAAGGGGAAG
>NW_010413592.1:20756-27880 GCF_000710305.1 Buceros rhinoceros silvestris
GAGAAGGATCAATGAGCAAAAACCAGCTTGAGTTTGGAGGACAGAGAGGAGCCAGGATCTCTGAAGAGCATTGCAGGGGGCTTATCTTCACACTACCCTGTCTGCACGGGGAGCAAAACACCGACGCCAGCTCTGCTTTGGCCATTGCTACGGCCCTGAGCTCCCACTCACTGCTGTTGAGACTGAATACACCCAAACAGCCTCTTCTGTCCTTCCTCCTCTGTTGAGAGCTGCATAACCTTCTTCAATGATCAGCCCATCTCGAGCATGCTTAATGATTCGGGTTCCTCTGGAGAAGGCTCCAGACCTGGCTATACACCTTCCTACAGGGCGGTGGAAGCCACTGACTTGGGCTGGGCACCTCTGAGCACGTCAGCCTGAACCACCACCAAAAAGCTCTGGCTCTGCAGATGGAAAAGCCTGGGAGTGTCCCCAAAGGAACTTGTGGGAAATAGGGGCCTAGATACAGCTGGAACCAGGAAAGGTCCCGAGGACCAGCAAGAAGAGCTCCACTCTGCCTTGGTTCTGCTTCTTCTGCTAAGTCATTGTCAACAAATCACACACCCTTTCCCTGCTCAGATAATAAGTGCCCAGCAGCCCCACCTCGGCTTGCCAATCTCTACAGCTCTCCTCCAGCTGGGAGCTGGCATGGAAAGGCCAGGACTCCAGCTGGCTCTGGGGGTTTTGGGAAGCATTGGTAATTTGGGGGGTTCATCCCACCAGAATGACAGATGGACCCGGCTCCTTACCCAGTGGTCGCTGAAGTCTCCGACTATCACAGCAGGGGCGAAAGATCTGGCTGGATTCATGGAGCAGCCGGTGTAACGGATCTGCCGAGAAACACCACACGTTTGGCCCTTTTAGCACATTCTAGAGTCCTGGTGTGTTATTGGCTTGATTCATTCACCGAGCTGAGGTTTCACCCTCCCGCGTGCCTGTTGCAGGCACAGGGACACCAGCAGCTTCCACCAGCTGAGTCAACACAGGGGAGTTGTCTGTAGTTGTGCATCTTCTGCGTGAGCATGCATGTCCTGAGCATGGTGCAACTCGGCTGCAGGACGGGTGCTGGGCCCTGCAGTGTGACAAGGACTCGGGGACAAGCTCCTGCTGTGCCTGGTCCTTGAGCAAACTGCTGCTCCGTGCCACTGAGGGGAGGAGAATAGTCCCAGGCGCACATGGGCTTGCAAAATGTTGAGGATGGAAGACATGGTGTAACCATCTCTGAGAGGCTGGGAGTGGCAGGGGCGTGTCTGTCACCCGGGAGGGACTTCCCTGAGTGTCCATCCCCAGTGGCAAGGTCCTGAATGCCTCAGCTGCTAACATTCACTCCAGAAGACCCCACTGACCCCTGGAGCTCCTTAAGGGACTTGGGTGGCAGAGCCCAGGTTAAGTTTTTTCATGCCCAATGACAGCCGAGCTCAGGCTACGGCTGTGTAACGGCTTTGGTGGGACTTGTCATCTCTACCCATTGGAAAGCCACTGGCACCACGTGAGTTACACCCCACTGTGAGCTACACCCCCCCGTCCGCCCCAGAGCATGCAGCCAAGCAGGCGCTGGGCGTAAACACACAGACCACCCAAAAAGTGCTGAGTTTTAGCCCACTTTACCCACCCCAAGGAGATGCCCCACGGCAACAGAAAGGCCGATGGACAGGGCGGGAGAGCCCACATTGTCCTCCCGGCGTTCATCGGTGGAAGCAAAAATGCACAGGACCAGCTGGAAGGTGAGGAAGAGCTCGACGGTCACCGCCTGCCCTGTCGTCGTCTCGTTGTGCAGCTGGAAGGGGAGAAAAAACATGTTGTAGGGACAAGCGAGGTTGGGGGGTGGATTGGAAATGTGGAGGAGGAAACCCAGATCGGGGGTACCAAAGAGACATAGGAAATAGGTGAGATTTGTGGCACCGACACGGAAAGGAGGAAAAACTTCCCCGGTAAAAGGGAAATGCTTGATTGACCCAGCGGGAAATGTCTTATTGGCATTTTGGGGGGTGTTTTTCCCACTCTTCTTTGCCCGCCTTGGAATTTTTTTCATTTTCCTCATACTGGAAAAGTTTACAAGTTGCAGTTTTAAAATGCAAAAAGGAAAATTCCCTCCCCCTTCCCACCCTGTTTTGATTGAATGTGTTTGTCCCATCGGCTCTGAAGCTGCGCCTGGCCGCACCCCCTCTCCCTGTCTCTGCTTTCCAACACTTTATCGCTCCTCGGTGGTTTTTTATCACATCTGGGGGGATCCGGCAGCGCCTCCAGCCCGAGCAGCAGCAGCTGGCCTTGCTGCTTGCCTGCAGCCTCCCTTCACTGCCGCTCCCCTCCGCCTGTCCCCACACATCTCTGCCCTCTTCCCCTGTGTCACCCCCACTGCAGACGCCGATTCTGAGAGCACAGGGCTCGGTGATGCCACAAAGGTGACAAGTGTCCTCCTGGCTGAGGTCCAGAGTGGGGTCGTGCTCTTCTCACAGAACCACAGAGTCATCTGGTGGGAAGAGATCTTCAAGATCATCGAGTCCAACCGTTCCCCCAGGACCGCCAGGTCCCCACTGACCCCTGTCCCGCAGCACCACCTCGACCCGGCTGGGAAACCCCTCCAGGGACAGGGACTCCACCACTGCCCTGGGCAGCTTGTTCCAAAGCTTCACAATCCTTTTGGTAAAGAAATTCTTCCTAATGTCCAACCTCAGCCTCCCCTGGTACAACCTGAGGCTGTTTCCTCTCATCCTGTCACTTGTCACATGGGAAAAGAGTCCAACCCCCACCCCTCCAATTTTCCCCCTGGTTTTTCAAGGGTCGTTTGTGTTGGCAGCTATGAGGTGAACAGCCCACAGGGAGAAAAAATAGTTAAAAACCCCTATTCCCTCTTTCAGGCAGTTTGAGCTGTAGAACTACAGAGCCGGGCATTCTGAAAGTCTCTTTAAAACCTCCTACGCGCTTGGTTGGGTTTGTTAAACCTCAGCTATTATCAGGCTAAGCAATCTCGTTCAGATTAAGCCCAATCCCTTTTTTCATAACCCTCTTAATCTCTTTGGCAGCGAAGCTGGGTCCTGGCAGTGCCTCAAAAGGTGATTTCCGAGTGCTGCTTCCTAACCGCGCTGCCCGCCGCCTCCCTCACTGCTCGGCTTGTGGTTGGGTGATGCTGGCCCTGGCCTGGGCATCTCTGCGGGAGATGCAGCTCCCTGGATCCATTTGAAGAGGAGTGCCAGGGCACGGGAAGGGGACAGGGAACCCCCTGAGCTTTTCATTTGTTTTCTGCTCTTCGTTATGCGCATCAGTGGGGCAGGGGGTGTTGGAGGTTGGTTTTCCACTGAGAAATCCCTTCATGGCTTCCTAAAGCTCCCTGGTTTTCTTTTTTCCCTGCGGGTGTGAAACCAGCCTGGGACCCTTGTGATGCTTCTGGCCCTGCGCGGCGGCACGGCCAGGGCACCCCTGTGTGTTGGGACAAATCAGCTGGGTCTGGGTTCACCATCCCTTCATGATGGGAAGCAACTTCACATGCAGTTCTATCTCATGAAAAACTGGATTAGACCCCCCACCCCCCACCACCGTCCCGGTGCCACATCCCCATTGCTGGGAACCTGCCCCAGCAGCCTGTAACTAGTGGCAGAAGGGGACAAGGCTGCCTGTACCCAACCCAAGCCTGGCACGTAGGATGACCTTGAGGCAACCCTTTTGGTCATGTTCTTCCCTAAACACCCGATCTCTCCAAATCCAGCTCCTCCACAACACAGCCCTGGATAAAGCTGGGATGATGGTGGCTTTGTCTTCGAAGAGAAGTGTCTCTGTGGCCAGCTGAATCATACCTCTGGTTTTAGTCCTAAAAAGCTGAAGAGGCAGCCTGGAGTCCTGCCTTTGTCCCTGCTCCTGGAGGGACCCTCGATGCAGCAAGCTCACGGTGCTGGGCTGCAGCTGGCAGTGGCTTCCTATCCAACACCAAATGAAGAGGGTCTTTGCTGGCCGCAAAACCTTTCTTCACGTCCCTCAGACTTCCCCAAAGCCCTGCCCAATCTTGCTCCCTTCCAAGCCCATCCATGGGCTGGAGTCTTACCTTGTTGATGGCCAAGCCTTCTCGGGAGTCTGCTGGGGTGATCTCATGTAAGATGGCAGCCCCCACAACACCCCCCAGGAGCTGGGCCACCACGTAGAAGACGGCGCGGAGGAAGGAGACTTGGGAGCCGATAAGACAAGCCACTGTCACCGCCGGGTTGATGTGAGCTCCGCTGATGTGCCCCAGGGCTTGGACCAGCGTGCCGATGGCCAAGCCAAATGCCAGCGCGATTTGAAGGATGCTTGGGGATGAAGCTGAGGGCCAGTTCAGAGCAGAGCCCAGGCCGAAGAGGATGAAGACCAAAGTCGCCAGAAATTCTGCAAAGACAGCCCGGGTGAAGGCTATGGATCGCAGTTCCCACATCATGGAGGCTGGAGGCTGCACGGACTGACCCTGCCCGTGTCTTCAGGCTGCTGTGGCTGCAGAGAGGATGCCGGGGGAACAACACATATATATAGGGACTTGGGGGGCCGAAGGATCCCCTGCTGAAGGAGATGGGATTGTGGTCCTAGGAAACCTGATGCTTTTTTTCGTTTGTGTTCCAGCTGAGGGACCATCAGGCCCGGCCCCGCTATTAAAGCAGGGGAATGCAGAGTTCGCCACCCTTGGGAGGTCATAAATCAGCCTTGGGTGATGCCATGAAACGCTGCTCCCTCTCCCCTGTGCATTCTTACTAAGGGACCTGTTCCTAGAGGTGCTCGTGGCTCCTCTCTTCTCCAAGCTCTGCCACCTGCAGCATGGAGAGGACAGAACACAAGGGGGGTTCTGCAGACCTAGAGCTGGAGCCGAGGTCGGGTTGTGTTGAAAAGCTGGACGTGGGCTGTGAACCCCGGCAAAACTGATACAGAGAGTCTCTCAGAGGCACAAACCTCCAGGTGACTTACTACAACTCCAGACCTCGGGGTACCAGAACTTTACAGCCTGGGCACAGAGTTCCTCCCCAGAAACACAGGAACCAGCCCCAAAAATGACTGTCAAGAAACTCTAGTCTGAAAAAATGACATGGCTGTTCTCCGAGGACAGGGAGTTTGGCCAACCCAGCTCTTCAGAATTGTCTTTTCACTTTCTGGTGTTAAGCCCCCGAAAGAGAAATGATATTTTCTTCTCTGGAGCATCGTGCTTCATGTCAAACCATCCACGATTTGCCCAACAAGTCCATTTCCCTCTTTCTTCCAGTGCTCAGGGCACATTTGCCCATTCCTGGGTAACGTCCGTGAGGCCCTTTGCTCCCTGTGTCATCGGGGTTGGTGGGTTGGCTGGGAAGAGAGCGCTTGTTCCTTTTTTCCCCCTTGTCAGCAGCCTCTGCAGTTATTTCAGAGCACGGCGAGCTGGGAGGAGCCCCCAGGGTAAAGCTGGAGCTGAAAGGACTGTTTTATTTCAGAGGGTGGCAGAGCCCCAGAACTGAGGGTCCCTTTTTCGGCTCTGACAGAGTACAGCAACAGGCTGTCGCTGTACAATTAACCAAATGTTTTTGCCCTCCAGGGGAACTGTGTAAGAGGCACTAGATTTATGTGAGAGGTGGATGCAAAGACACAGAATCACAGAATCAGCTGGTTGGAAGAGACCTTTAGGATTGTCGAGTCGCAGTGCCCCCCTGCACCGCCAGGTCCCCACTGACCCCTGTCCCCCAGCACCACCTCGACCCAGCTGGGAAACCCCTCCAGGGACGGGGACTCCACCACTGCCCTGGGCAGCCTGTTCCAAGGCTTCACCACCCTTTCAGTGAAGAAATTCTTCCTGATGTCCAACCTCAGCCTCCCCTGGTGCAACTTGAGGCTGTTTCCTCTTGTCCTGACACTTGTTCCCAGGGAGCAGAGATCGACCCCCTCCTCACTCCACCCTGTCTGTCCAGAGCCAGAAGTTCTCCCCTGAGCCTCCTGTTCTCCAGCTCAAACTCCCCCAGGTCCCTCAGCCGCTCCTCATAAGACTGGCTCTCCAGACCCTTCTCAGGACACGCTCCAGCCCCTCAATGTCCTTCTGGGAGTGATGGGCCTAAAACTGGACACAGTACTCAAGATGAGGCCTCCCCAGTGCCCCCAGTACACGGAAACAAGCCCTGCCCTGCTCCTGCTGGCCACAACAATGCTGGTACAAGCCCGGATGCTGTTGGCCTTCTTAGGCCCCTGGTCCCACTGCTGGCTCCTCTCCAGCCGCTGTCAACCAACACCCCAAGATCCTTCTCTGCTGGGCAGTTTCCAGTGGCTCTGCCCCAGCCTGTAACGTTGCCGGGGGTTGTTGTGGCCCAAGTGCAGGACCCGGCACTTGGTCTTGTTGAACGCTTGTTCCATATTGCTCAGATGACACCACAGAGTCACAGAATATCTCAAGCTGGAAGGGATCCGGAAGGATATGGGAAGGCCTATTCTTCTCTCCCCAGTGGGTGGGTAACGAGATGATCAGTTGGACTTGATGGTCATCATAGGTCTACTCCAGATGAACTGTTCTATTCTTGACCTCTCTTCTAAAAAGATGCTTATGGGGAAATAGCTCTTCCCAAGGGAGAGAGAGTGGTGAGAACAACTCCAGTCCACAGGTGGGTCTGAAGGAGGTGGGACTGTGCTCCTAGGAAATGTTCTCCTCTGGAAACCCTTCTCTTGGACTTCCTGAGGGACTTTGGCCCATCACAGCATCGCTCCAGCCTCTGGTTTTCCAGCAATGAAGCCAATCTCATAAAATGCGTTGTGAGGCGAAACACACTCAGGGTTTTGATGAGCCAGGGAAACGTGGTCACATCCAGCTGCAGGCGCTTGCTCCCGTCTGCTTGGGGCAGACTCATGAGCTCTGTATTACTCAAGAACTCGTCCTGTCAGGGACGGGTTATGAATTGAGGCTGTTATTAGCCCAGGGAATGGCGGAGAACAAATATGGGCGATTAACCGGAGCTGATGCCCGATTTGGTTAATAGCTCTTTGTGGTAAGCGAGTTGTGATATACCAGGGCTTAATGAAGACTAATTAGAAGGACAGAGCAGTAAGCAGGATTAGCTCTGAGCAGCTTAAAAGCCTAACGTAGCCTCATGGTCTCCACTTCTATCCAGCGATGCAAAAGTTCGCTGCGCTGTCAGAGGTTGGTGCTGTGACTGGGGCAT
>NW_010413592.1:27967-35733 GCF_000710305.1 Buceros rhinoceros silvestris
GTGGGACTGGGGCATCCCTGCTGCGTACCGAGACAGAAGGGTCGGTGTTGCAAGCTGTCGCGCTGCCATTGTGGTGTCCACTGAGGGGCAGAACAACCTATTGCTGTGAGATGTTGGTTTCCACCAAGAATAAAAACGCATCCCAGCATTCACCCGGGGATCCAGTGCTGCAGTACAGAGAGCCTGCGGTACAAAGCCACACGCGAGTCAGCGGCACAGCCAAGGTTTTCCATCTGGCCACGCATCCTGCCATATGCCTGGGAAAGGGAGAAACAGGAGACCAAGCAGCTGAAGAGCTTGGTACTGGGTTGCTGAAGCTCTGCGTGGTCTAGGAGGGGGTCCTGGAGCTGCGGGTGGGGTTGGTAACGCGGGTTTTCACCTTCACCCAAGAGCGACCAAGCAGCTGAAGAGCTTGGTACTGGGTTGCTGAAGCTCTGCGTGGTCTAGGAGGGGGTCCTGGAGCTGCGGGTGTGGTTGGTAACGCGGCTTTACACCTTACCCCAAGAGCGTTGCACCCTGTGGAGAAGCCAATGAGCTGGGAAAGGGCATTATTTCACCTTTCAATCCACAGCCTTTGGAGGGTAACGGCTTTATCAGCCCCACCTCAGGATCAAACGCAAATGCTCACCAAGAGCCTGCGGAGGGTTGATGCACCGTGTTTCCTGCCGATGGCAGAAAATGGCCCGGTAACATGTTTCTGAAGAACATTTTGCAAGCGAGGGAACTGCGCTTGCACAACAGCTTGCTTCTCGAGTAACTTAGATGGCTCAGATATCTTTGCTTCCTTGGCTTTCAGGGAAGTATAAACATCTTTAAGGTATCTCCATTCCATCTAAAATACCTCCGAGCCACAGAGAATAAAAGCTTTAAACAACAGCAAGTTTTCGTGATGGATCTGATCCATCGCAGGAGGATCCAATCCATCGCCCAGACCTCGACGGAAGCTCCATTTTTTGCTCTTTTCTGTGAGTAGAGACGACTCCCCCTCCTCCCCGACAGAGGAACGGACAGCTTGCACCCACCCTTCACATGGCAGCAAATGCTCTTTTTATTAGACACTGGAGAATCCACAGCAGGACTAAGTCTGGGGAGAAAACCTGGCTCTTATTGTTCTGCTGTTCACGGAAATACCTGTTTTCTTTCAAGACAGGAGGCGTACAACTGAAAATGCTACAACAAGAGTTCTCTTGGGGAAGAGCCAAAGGATAAGAAGGAAAAATATCTCAATTCTAGTGTTGTGACTATTCCTCCTGTTTCCCAGTTGAGGTTTTCTTCTCGCTGCCTGGATGAATGGACGTGCCGGTGCAGTTGGCCCCATCCACGCCCCCAGCAGAGCGTGGGGAATGGCAGCCCTGGGCTGTCACGATGCTTGGGACAGCAGAGCAGGTGCGGATGAGGGTATGGACCTTTCTGCGGGGGGATCAGCAGGGGCAGAAGGAACTCAGCCAGCTTTTCCCCTGCGAATCAGAGCGGCTCCACCTTAGTTTGGCTGCAGGAACCTTAGTTTGGCTGCAGGGACCTTTCCACTCCAGATGTCCTGACCCTCATGGGCACTACCCAGATACGTGGGTCTAAGGGTCCACCTGGCAGGGAAAGGACCAAACACTGTTCCCTCACCCTCCTCTGAGCTGAGCTGGTCACCATCAGGATCCCTCTGCCCAGGGCAGGGTGGGGTGTACAGCGGAGGTGGCTCACAGCGAGCTGCAGAGCATCGAGGGAGGGGATTGAGACCCCTCCAGCTCCAGGTGGTTTTGTGGTGGGATGCAGCAGCACAGCTCTTGCTCCAGTCAGACCAAAGTGGGGTTTATATTGCACTTCATACAGGTACCAAGAGAGTTTTTCTCCTGCTCCCGCGTGGAGAACAGAGCGACCAGAGGACAACGTCTCTACTCCCCAAAGGGAGCTGCCCACCAGGAGAAGTTACATTCTCCATTGTCACACAACATCGAAAGGACATTCACCCAGATGGAAAAAAAATCCACACCTTTTCCGGCATTTCAGGCCAAATCCTAAATCTCTGTTCATGCAAAACTTCTGCTGGCTCTTGCAATGTTTATTGTTCTTGTTTTATTTGAAGCAGAAGGATTAATGCAGCCCCGATTTCCTTCACTGGTTTCAATGAATCAAGCTTGAGCCTGGGCCAGGAACTGGGCCTGGTTTTAGGAGGAGGCTCGGTTTTATTTTTTCTTATGCCATCTCAAGGACTTGCAAGTTCAGTCTTGAATGTTTGCTCAGGGTCTTAGGCAGGGCAGACCGTGAGTCTCGGGAGCTGGTGGGGCTGGGCTATGGATCCCATCAGGACCAGTACACCCTTCTGGTGGCCAGAGGAAACCCTGACATCCATGAAGACCATGGAGCCTTCCACCCCAGCACGACCCAATCTCTGCACAGCACCTAGGCAGTTATTTAATTATTTCTTCCCATGATTTGCAGAAAAATATAATCTTTTTTTTCACTAACAACATGTTAATGAGACCCAGAGTGTCCCAAACCAGGGAGAGGAGAAGCTGGTTCTTAGAGACTGAGGAGAGAAGATACTGCTAATCCCGACACACCACGAGGTCAGAGACAGGGTTGAGTTAGGTGATGACCTGCCTTTAACCACGCCTGAAGGGGTGAAGGAAGGAGAGCGTCCTTCCCAAGTTTGAGAGCTTTTTCTTTAGAATCTGTGAAACGACTAAAGCCAGACACCGGGATGCTCATACAGCTGGTGCATTTTGAGGTGAGATGGACCCTGTGGCCTCACCAGATCTTTGCTACTTACCCAGGCATGAATTAGTAAAATTAGTTAATTAGTTAAAACCAATCGGATTGCAACACCATCCTCAGGTGACAGAACCAAGCCGGAGACCTCAGCTTCACCCTTGCCGGTATCACGTCTAGCATGCCAAACTCCCAGCGGGTGTAAATGAGGGACATGGCTTTGACACCTGTGAAGTGACACCGATTGGGAGCACCTTCGCACTGTTTTCCTCGTTTTATGTAAATTAAAGTAATTGAGCTGAAGTCCAGGAAGGAAAAGTGAATGAGCCTGATTCCTCCCTCTTTCTCCAGGGAGTTCTCCTGGATTTACAAAATAAAAGCCAGCTTGGACACTGCTGGGTGGCCCTAGAAACAATGTCCTCTGTCCTGTCCTGTCTTCTGCAGCCCCACGGGTCTGTGCCGCTCAGCACCGCAGGGGCTGGTGCAACACCCCTGCTATCTCACCATCGGCGCTGCGGGTACCGACGGCTCACCCAGGCTGCCGGGCTGTTTGGGCTGCTGACCTGGCTCTTTGCTGGCGGCGGGGGGTGGGGGTGGGGGCGAAGCGGGAGTCTGGCAGCTTGACCTTTGAGAAGAGGTTGGTATCTCAGCATGGTTCGGGCTGGTGCGGGTGGTGAGGAGGTGCGTGAGCAGCGTGTGGATAAATGCAGGTTATTGCAAAAATCCCAGCTGGGACTGAGGGGGAAAGAAGAAGGTGTTTGGCTTCTGAAAACAGCGTCTTCCATCCAAGCCCAAGGTCAGTGCCCTGGTCCTTGCTGAGCAGCCAGGAAAGGGGAGCAGGGCAGGAGATTTTGTGGTCTGCAGGGGAAATAAAAAGGATCACGTTCCAGCTGCAGCGCAGCGATCCCAGCGAGGAAGCCAGCGGAGATGTCAGGTCACCTTAAATCCCTCCCAGGCTTTAACCCAAACAGCCACTTTAAAACCAGCTGTTGAGGAAGAAGCTGCTTCTGCCTCTTCTCTGGTGCAATGCGGAGCTGGGGTCTGGGTATGGAAACAGGCTCGGGCAGTGCCTGGAATCTGTTGGGGAACTGCTCAGAGGTGTCTTCAACTCTCAGCATGATCCTAAAAATGTGAGGTTCATCATGTGCCACCTCACCAGCAGCCCAGAGCCGTTGTGTGGTCAGGAAGCTGTTCCACCAGTCCCGCAACTCTCGGAGATGCTGAACACTCCCAGCCGTTGCGGGCTCCATCCTGGACGATGGATTTCCAGTGCTTGGTCCCAAAGGCCTGTGGGGTTAGTGCAGAAGCAGCTGAACGATTAATGAAAGGTTGAGTTCCACCCTAGATGGGCTCCAAGGAAGAAGTGGTGCAGCAGGCGAACAGGGTGGTTGGCCCGGAGCCGTGAGGGCAAGAACAGTTTGTGGGAGAAAGACTTTGCCCACGGGCCTCCACCAGCTACCGTCTGCCTGCAAGTATCCAAACTGGGACACCGGTTTGAAAAGCACAGTTCTGTTCTGGGACAAGGTTAGAGACAACCTTGGTGAGAGTTCCCAGAAGGTCCTCTCCACCGAGCTGCTAGCTGAGAACTGCACTGGGGATGATCATTTGCATATCAAACAAGACTTTCATGCTTCTCCTCGTTTCCACGTTGCTTCAGGAAGTTCCTCCCACGCCAGATAGAGATTTATGTTGATTCTGGGACGGTGGGAAAAGCAGAGAGCAGAGCAGAACAGTTTGATAGACTGGAGATCACCCATGAAAAGACCTCGGCAGCCTTCAGAGGTGGCCGTTAACCCTTCCTACTGAGCTGGGTTCCGCTGAGGTCTCCTTTGGTCCGTGTCACCAGCACAGGCTGGGAAAGGGCCAGGACAGGCTCCAAAGCTGCTCCTGAACCGCACGTTTGCACAAGGCAGGCAGGAGGGAGAGATACAACCATTGCTTTTAAATTTTAAATGGAAGGTGCCATTTTTCTTCCCCCCTCTCACCCCCATCTATCTGTCTGTCACCTTTCACCCTCCCTTCCCCCACGTGCCTCTGTCTCCCTCCGCTTTTGGGGCTGCCCAGACACCAACTTCCACGCCGAGGTCGCACCAGTGAGGGAACCACAACGCTGGTGGTTCCCTTCCGCTTCTGAGAGTAAAGCTTGGCCGTGGGATGTACTAGTTGTGGTCACTTGATTTCTGTGGTCACTGGATTGCCATCCTGCTCCGGTAGAAAGACTTTTTGAGGGCTCTGTTTTTTAAAATCTGGGCTATCGCACTGATTCTCTTCCGTGCCTGTGTTGATGGGATCCAGCCCTGGAGGGTCAGGACAATTTGCTGTGCTTCCTTAATTGTACAGAGTGGAGCGGAGCGCTGGCAGCTCCACTGGGACCTTGCCAGCCAAGTCCAACATGAGGAACATGTTGCTCCCTCCTGGGTGGGGACCAAGCCTGGGAGCTCTGTGGGGTTTTTTGCTGCCCTGATGGAGCTCGTGAGTTTGCTTCCGTGAACCCAAGAGGGGCGAGGTCTTGCTGGGGTGGAGGGGGTTTGTCATACACCAGAAGCTGTGGAAATCCCACTCAAAGAGGTCGCACCAAGACTGGAAACATTCCACCTTGGGGTGCTGTGGAGCCCTGATCTGCCAAGGACAGACTGGGGCGAGACCAGACAGACCCTGGTAGTGCCCAGCAGGTCACTCACAGCCTACCAGTGGGAGAGAAACCTGTGAATGGGCAAGTTTGAGGAGTTGAAGCTCCTCTCAGCAAGGCCAGCATTAGTGCCCCAACCCAGCAAAGTCACATGTGCCAGGACGTTACGGGAAAGACGGGTTTTAAGGAGGAAGGAAGCAGCTTGCTGGGAACTCCAGAACTCTGCAGAGGAGGAAACTCAGAGGCGCTTGTTCACTCGGGGACGCAGGCGAGGAAGGGGACGTCACTGGGCCAGAAGGGAAACCCGCTCACCTCTGGCTTGGAGCTTCCAGGAGAGCACCAACCAACCGGGACTTTAGGTGAGTTTCAGTGCCGGAAATGTGGGCTCTGAAACGCAGCAAAACTCCTTCCTCCTCCTCTCCTCCTGGGTGCTGGGCATCAGGCTGCTGCGTCAGCTGGAGGCCACGGGTAACTTGTGGGCTCTGAAGAATGCGAGCCGTTCCTGGGCACATCCCTGGGCTGTGTTACATAAAGTCCCTCCACCATACTTTAAAGAAGACACTGCACAGTGGCATGAAGGTGTCACTTCAAGTGTCACCCAACCCTGTTCTCTTCCCCCACTCCCAGCCAGGCAAGTTTGCGTACCAGTGCAACTCCTTTTGTTTAACAGCATCGAACGCACACGATGGTGGTGGGAACACGTTCTTCTGGCAGCGATGAGTGAAACGCGCTCTTGAGCAGCTGAAGAACTTAATCCTGGGCAGTGCCTCACTTTTCTGTTTGTCTCCTTGGTCGGTGTATGTGCGTGTGGAGCTGTTGCTCACTGATGTGGTCTGTGGTTGTCACGGAGGTCTGTTTCTCTTTTAACCCCCCCTCTGGGATCTGTTCCCTCCGACTCACCACATTCACGCATTTTTTTGTTGAAACAAAAGAGGGCAAAGTTTCCCAATGCACCCAAATCCTGGTGCTGTCGTAACCCCGTGGGATGGACAAACAGCTGCAGGGCACCAAGAAGCTTCCTCAGATGATGGTCCCCAGCTGGCTCGCAGCTGCCCACCAGCGGGGTTTGAGCCCTCTCTAATTCAAATGCCCTTCTGAGAGCTTGAATCAGTTTTTCGCAGCAGTTGAGGTGCCGGGGCTCAGGTGAGGCAGCTCGGCTGCGCAGTTTGCAGGAGCTTCTTCCCGGCAATGACACACTGATGGTAAAAGGGCAATGGAGGGGGTGGGGGGTTTTGTTAGCTCAGGCACCAGTGTTGGCTATCAAGGCCTGAGCTGGAGACTGAGGGTTCCTGCAGAAGCCAGTGAGGAGACCATCCCACCCCAGATAGCTCTGGCTTGTGCAGCCTGTTAAGGGAATGTTATCTCTGCTCCTCAAGAACAGCTTGGGAGGGGAGGAGGGCACCTGTGGCTGGAGGGCTCTGCACAAGAGACAGGAGGTACTGGGGGGGGTTGAGCTGGAGACCAGGAGGCTCCGCGAAGACCCTCTAGCTCTCGACATCTCCCTGACAGGAGGATGGAGCGAGGGCTGTCGGCCTCTTCTCCCCAGGAACAAGCACCTGAACGAGAGGAACCAGCCTCCAGTTGCCCCCGGGGAGGCTGAGGTTGTCCCTGAGGAGCCATTTCTGCCCTGTGGGGGTTGTCCCGCCCTGGCCCAGGCTGCCCAGGACAGTGGTGGAGTCCCCATCCCTGGAGGGGTTTCCCAGCCAGGTCGAGGTAGGTTGCCGTGGAGGAGCCAGTTCTGCCCTGTGGGGGTTGTCCCGCCCTGGCCCAGGCTGCCCAGGACAGTGGTGGAGTCCCCATCCCTGGAGGGGTTTCCCAGCCAGGTCGAGGTGGTGCTGGGGGACAGGGGTCAGTGGAGACCTGGCGGTGCTTGGGAAATGGTTGAACTCAAGGAGCTGAAAGGTCTTTTCCAATCAAAGTGATTCTGTAAGGGAGACACTGGAAGCCGGTTTCCACCTCTCGTGGATGTGGGGCTCTGGGGTGGCTCACCTGGAGCTGAGGGGCACTGGGGAGCTCCCTGCCCACCCTGTGCCCAGAGTGCTGGCAGGATGGGAGGTGAGAGCGGGCCTTTGCCCCTCAAGATTAAGGGTGTTTTTATTCCTTTTATCCTTCCAAACCCCTCTTCGTGCATGCCCTGATGGCCACAGCTGGGTCATCTCCCATCGCAGGACCAAGGCTGGTGGCAGCGTTCAGCATCAATAACCCGTGGATAATTCAGCAGCCTGAAAGCCTGGAGGAAATTGCTGGGTTTTAATGTGTTGGGGTTGTTTTTAAGTCCAAGGCAAAGCACTCACTGCCAGGGGGGGCTTCCCCCTCTTGGGGACAGGGAACGCGTATTTACAGAGGGCTCCTGGGTGTGACACCATGGCGATGCAGCAGATCCCTTAATTATCCCATCAGAGTTTGTCTTCACCGTGGTTTTGATGGGGTTCAG
>NW_010413592.1:35822-37653 GCF_000710305.1 Buceros rhinoceros silvestris
TCAGCAGAATTGCTTTAATCTCTGTGAAATCCCTTGTGGATTTGGCAGGGCGTGGCCTTGACACAATCTTTTTTTCCCCAATTAAAGGTACGTGCATGCAGGCCCACGGCTGCCTGGTATGGCCTGAGGCTGGTCAGGGAGCTGGACGGGGGATGTTGGAAGGTTGTGGCTCTGTGTGAGCATCACCCCCCGGAATCTGGCTCTTGCCTGTCCTTCTCCTCCCAAAGCATCGGTGAGACCGGAAAAGGAGAAGATCCACAGAAAATGACCTTCTTTGTAGGACTCTGGCACACTGAAGATCTTCCAGCTCAAAAGGAAAGCAAGGAACCAGGCTGGGAGCAGCATTTTTGGTGGAGAAGGATGGTCCCTGCAAGGACTGATGGGCTCAGCTGGGTGGTGTCACCCTTGTGGTCTCCATGGCATAGATGAGTCTTATTTCAAGCTGTGCAGTCCGTGGCCTCTCCCAGCTAATTTTTCTGGCTGGGGAAAGACATGAGGGTTTCTCAGAGACCCCTGAAAATATTGTCGGTTGGTTTTGGGACTGGGCAGTGAGAGAAGGCTGAGACAGAGGACCTCAGGGGGTGGGAACGGGCCTTGTAGACAACAGGGTGGTGGAGGGGTTTGGTTTCTCTTCCCTGCTGCTTCTTTAGAGGGAGGCTGCTGTGGTGGGCCATGCCACTCGATTTCTTTGCTGAGGGTCCTTCCTCTTCCAGAGGCAGTATTTTCGCTCTCTGGAGCGTCTTCAGCCTGGGATGGAGCATGTGAGGTCCTGTGTTATCCCACCAAGGAAGTGCCTTGGCCAAGTGCTGCAGCTGGGCTGAGTCCCCCTGGGCTTTGTTAAGGAAATGGGTGTCTCCTTTCCCACCACTCTACCCTGCATCACCCGGAGGTTGTTCCCGAGCCCTTGACCATGGGCTCATCCCAACTCTTGAAGGGGCTTATCAACCCAGCCATGGTTTCCATCAGCCGAGCAGTGAGAACCTGACCTGCTGGGCTGAGTTTCTGTCCCTCGCTTGGGACCTGCCCAGTTTGAGGCCTCTGCTCAACCTCAGGAGAATGAAAGCCCTGAGGAGCTGGTGGTTAACTGGCACTTAATTGATTTTGAATAATCCTGACAAGTTTTTGCAGCCCTGGTGGTAATTGGCTCTTTCTGGTTGAACAGCTCAGCTCTGGCTGCCAGCTCCACAGCCCAGCCACATTCCTCCACTTCCAGGTCACGCTTTCCTTTTAACCCTTGCGCTGCCTGCTGCTCCCCAGAAGCTGCGACGGTCTTTTCCACCTCCTTTCCTTGCAGACAGCCTGGTTTTCTCCTCCTCTAGGACCCTGTTTGGGGACCCTAAAACGCCATGAAGGTAAAGACCCCGCCCCTGAGTGAACAGATAAGCCGGCTTATTTTTTACACCTGTATGACAGACTTGGTGAACTCCTCCGAGGTGTGATACACACTGATGGTATGACAGGCAATGAATGACATTCATCCTGGGGAAGGACCAGAGGGAGGATGCGGAGAGCAGGGATGTAGGGGCACAGCTCAGAGCCTGGGTGTAGTCCCAGAACTGCCCCAAATTGTGCTTTCTTTTTGCGGGAAGGCAGCGCATGACTGCGCCGCTGACATCTGTCACTCACCAGCGGCCTCTCTCCGGCTGTTTAGGTAGAGGGTGTGAGTGTTTGTGCTGTCTCTTCTCCCATTCTCGATGGATCTTCTGCCCATCTGAAGCACTTCATGATGTAAAGGGACTTTCCATGCCCGCTCCCCTCCTGCTGCCTGTGGCAAGAGGAGACACCTCCATCTGCCCCCACCCTCGAGACTGCAATCCCCAACAGCCCCCCC
>NW_010413593.1:0-886 GCF_000710305.1 Buceros rhinoceros silvestris
AAAAGGATGGGGCAGCTTACCTTGATGGCCGATTACAAGAAGGAGATAAAATTTTAGCAGTAAGCCCTTTCTTCTGTCGCCCCATGCGTTCTTGAAATGCTGTGGTCAGTGATGTGATACGAGATGCAGGTTTGCCATTGCAGTGGACAGAGAGGAAGGATGGGATCAATGCAGTTAGGTGATGCTGAGCAATCTCCATGGAGAAGCTATCTTGAGGGTCTGGGGAGAGATGATTGTATTTCCTCTGTGACTTGCCTACCTAAGGTTTTGGAGTCTGTCAGACTGTCTCTTGCTCCTAACAGATTTATTTACACATGTGTAAATAAAGGTCTTCCACCTCTGAGTTTCCATTTTTTGACGGGTAGTCTATGATTACTGATCCTTTTGCTCAGGGGGTTTTTTAGGCTATAAAATTTCTAGGCCATAAACCTCTTCATTTCGTCTCATTAGGAATAATACAGGCTGCTGCTCCTTTTAGAAAAATGTTTTAAAGTGACTGAAGTTCAGTCCTGCTGGTTCTTCAGACAGTTGGCAATCTTATAAGACCATATGCTTTACAAAGTGATGAGTGAAGCAGTAGCCTCTCCTAGTGTGATATGTGATCTTTTAATCCTTGAAGACCGTTATTTACACATGTGTAAATAAATCCGTTATGAGCAAGAGACAATCTGACAGATTCCAAAAGCTTAGGGAGGCAAGTCACAGAGGAAATACAAACACAGCACCAAGGAGTGCTTCTGAGACAAACCAAGAAGGCAGAAGAGATGGGCCCATGTGTAGAGGCATTCATCACCTACTGCTCAAATCTCTCCCCAGACCCTCAAGATAGCTCCTCCATGGAGTTTGCTCAGCATCACCTGCATCTCGTATCACATCACTGACCACA
>NW_010413594.1:0-606 GCF_000710305.1 Buceros rhinoceros silvestris
CTAAAACTCCCAAGATGGTTCCTCAAGCCCCTGAGATGCTCCCCAAGCCGCCAAGGTGGCCCCCAACCTCCCAAGATAGTTCCTCAACCCCCTGAGATGCTCCTCAAGCCCCTGAGATGGCCCCCAAACCGCCGAGACGGCCCCCCCGCCCCCCAAGATGGCCGCACCGTTGATGAGGTAGGGGTGGTTGCAGCACTTGCGCAGCTCCATCATGGTGTTGAGCAGGTTGGGCATGTTGGTGTGTCCCGCCCCCTTGGACAAGAAGGAGAAGTTCTTCTCCAAGATGGCGCGGTAGTACTTCTTCTGGATGTTGGTCAGCTCCACCTCGATGATGGTCTCCTGCTTGGGCGCCAGGTTCTTCTCCACATCCTCCTTCAGGCGCCGCAGCATCATGGGCTTCAAGATGGCCTGGAGCTTCTGGACCTGCGGGCAGAGAAGACAACAGGGGAGTGCAGGAGAGCAGAAGGTCACAGAGAAGACCAGGAGGAAGTGGAAGGGGACCAGGAGGGGGTGGAAGAAGACCAGGAGGGGGTGGAAGAAGACCAGGAGGGGGTGGAAGAAGACCAGGAGGGGGTGGAAGAAGAACAGGAGGGAGAGGAAAGTGAA
>NW_010413594.1:745-4647 GCF_000710305.1 Buceros rhinoceros silvestris
ACGAGGAGGGGGTGGAAGAAGACCAGGAGGGGGTGGAAGAAGACCAGGAGGGAGTGGAAAGTGACCAGGAGGTGGTGCAAGCTCAACATGAGGTGGTGGGAGGTGACCAGGAGATGGTGGAGAAGACCACAGGGTGGTGGAAGGGGACCACAGGGTGGTGGAAGGGGACCACAGGGTGGTGGAAGGGGACCACAGGGTGGTGGAGACACTCCAGGAGATCACCCCAAGGGCTTGGACACGCCCCCGGAAGTGGGGTGGGATCTTCTAGAAGGTCCTCACCTGCTCCTCGGTCTTGAGGTCCCCGAAGTCCTTGAGGAACTCGGCCTCAGAGGGGAACTGGGAGGGCTCCAGGAAGTGCAGGAGGCTGAAGAGCTCCTCCACCGTGTTCTGCAGCGGCGTCCCCGTCAAGAGGACCTTGTGCTCCTGCGGGGGGACGACGGCCGGTGGTGACCTCCAGGAGATCCAACCCGCACCTCCAGGACCACCCCCAAACACCTCCAGGTGCCACCAAAGCCCCAGAAGGACCTCCAAGACCATCCCTCAGACCATGGGATGTTCTCAAACACCTCCAAAAGATCCTGGAGATCCTGCAGAACCATCCTTACACTCACAAACATTTCTAGGTGTCACCAAGACCCCATAAAGACCTGCACGACCATCCCTTACACCATGGCGTGTCCACAAACACCTCCAGAAGATCCTGGAGATGCTCCAGAACCATCCTTATGCTCACAAACATCTCTAGATGCCACCAAACCCCCATAAGAACCTCCAGGACCATCCCTTAGACCACAGGATGTCCTCAACCATCTCCAAAAAGTCCCACCTACTCCTCCAGGGCCATTCCCGTGGTCACAAACATCTCCAAAAGATCCTGGAGATCCTCCAGGACCACCCCTAAGGCTAGAGAACACTCCTAAACATCTCCAGATGCCACCAAACCCCCACAAGCACCTCCAGAACCATCCCTCAGACCATGGGTTGACCTCAAGCAGCTCTGGAAGATCCCACCCGCTCCTCCAGGACCACCCCCAAACATTTCTGGGTGCCACCAAAGCCCCATAAAGACCTTCAGGACCATCTCTCACAGCACTGGATGTCCACAAACATCTCCAGAAGATCCCACCCACTTCTTCAAGACCATTCTCATGGTCACAAGCATCTCCAGATGCCACCAAGACCCCACAAGCACCTCTAGGACCATTTGTTAAACCACAGGTTGACCTCAATCATTTCCACAAGATGCTGGAGGTCCTCCAGGACCACGCCCAAGGCTGGAGAACACTCCCAAACATCTCCAAATCCCCATAAGGACCTTCAGGACCATCCCTTAGACCATGGAATGTCCACAAACATCTCCAGAAGATCCCACCTGCTCCTCCAGGACCACCCCCAAGGCTGGAGAACACCCCCAAACATCTCCAAATGCCCCCAAACCCCCATAAGCACCTCCAAGACCATCCCTTAGAGCTCAAACCATCCCCAGAAGATACCACGCACTCCTCCAGAACCACCACTAAGGGTGGAGGACACCCCCAAACATCTCCAGCTGCCTCCAAACCCCCTTAAAAACCTCCCGAGACCTTCCCGGAAGAAAGTTATGGAGTCCCCGCCCCTCGTCTTCTCCATCTTGGCCCCGTGATCTCACCAGGTCCATGTGTTTGAGGCTGTCGAGGAGCTTGCAGTTGCGGTTCTTCAGGCGGTGGGCCTCGTCGATGATGACGCAGCGCCACTCGATCTCCCGCAGCTCGGGGCAGTCCGATAGAATCATCTCGAAGGTGGTGATGAGAGCGTCGAACTTGTAGGCCCCAGGGATGAGGCGGCCCTGAGGAGGAGGAGGAAGGTGGAGGTGGGACCTTCAGAAGGTTCTCAAGAGCTTGAGAGCTCCATGGCGTCTTCTGAAGGCGGGGGGGGAGAGGCTTGAGAAGCGTCTTGAGATTGTGAGGAACATCTCAAGGTCCTGAGAAGGCTCTTATGGACCATTTTCAAACCTTGAGGAACATCTCAAGGCTTTCAAGAACATCTTGAGATCCTGAGAAAAGTCTTCAGATCTTCAAAAAATTCTTAAGGAGCCTCTTGAGATCTTGAGGAACATCTCAAGACCCCAAAAAACCTCTCAAGACCTCAAGGAACACCTCAAGAAAGCCCTTGAGGAACCTCTTAAGCTCCTTGAGAAACCTCTTCACAAACATCTGAAGACCACAAGTAACTTCTCAAGACCCCATAGAATGTCTCAAGACCTTTAAAAACCCTTTGAAAAGACCCTTAGGGAACCTCTTTAAACCTTAACAATCTCTTGAAGAACCTCTGTAACTCTTAAGAAACATCTCAAAACCACAAGGATCTTCTCAAGACCCCAAAGAACATCTCAGAAGCTTGAGAAGCACTTTGAAAAAGCCCTTGAGAATCCTCTTGAGACCCTGAGGAACCTCTTAAGACTCTAAGGAACCTCCCAAGACCCTGAGGAACCCCTCAAGAAAGCCCTTGAGGAACCTCTTGAGGAATATCCTGAGGAACATCTCGAGACCCCAAGGAACCTCCCAACACCCTGAGAAACCCCTTGAGAAAGCCCTTGAGGAACCTCTCGAGATCTCCAGGAGGTTCTGGAGGCCTCAGGGAGGTTCTGGAAGCCTCAAGAAGGTTCCGGAAGCCCCAAGGACGTTCTGGAGACTTTTGGGCGGCCCTGGAGAAGACTCCACCGCTCACCCTGGCGTCCTTGCAGTACATCTCATACTGCTGGATCATCTGGCGTGAGGCCAGGCTGCCATGGTAGACGATGGTGTTGAGCTCGGTCCAGGTGTTGAACTCCCGCTCCCAGTTGGTGATGGTGGACAAGGGCGCGATGACCAGGAAGGGACCACGGATGGAGACGTTGTAGACCTCCTGCAGGAAGGCGATGGACTGGATGGTCTTGCCCAGGCCCATCTCGTCGGCCAGGATGCAGTTCTGCCTGCGGGGGAGGGGCGGAGGAGAAGGTGGAGGTGGTGGCCTTCAAGAAGAACCACCTGGAGAAGACCAGGGAGCGGCTTCTACAACGAGGAACGGGGCGAGGAGGACGTGGGGATGGGGTTCTACCACACGGAACTTGGTGAGGTGGACATGCGATGGGGTTCTACCATGAGGAACGGGGTGAGGAGAACGTGGGATGGGGTTCTACCAAGGGAAGGTGGTCGAGAAGACCATGGGGGTGGGTTCTATCAGTGGTTCAGAAGCCCCCTCAGATGTGGCCGTTAAGAAGAACCACCTCGAGAAAACCATGGAATGGATTCTACCACAAGAAACGTCTTGAGAAGACCAAGGGGGCAGGTTCTACCAAGCTCAGAAGGTCTAGAAGACCCCAGGGATTGGCTGGCTGACGTCCCTGCCCCCCCCCTCACCTGTTGTACCAATTGAAGAGCAACCAGTTGACCCCCTCCAGCTGGTACTCGCGGAGCTGGTTGTGGTTCTTGTACTCGTGCGACAGCTCCAGCTTCTTCCAGGCCCCTGCCTGAGGACGTGGCTGGGCAGAAGCAGATGGAGACCGACAGATTGGAGAAGACACGGCCCAAGTGGTAGAGGGTGGTGGGAGAGGACAGGAGATGCTCACCAAGCGCTTGAGCTCGGGGTGTCGGGCTTGGATGCGCTTGAAGTCGCCGATCTTGGCCTCGTCCACGTCCTCCTTGAGCTCCCAAGTGCTGTCCTCGTAGGGCAGCGAGCACCATTTGACCAGGTAGTAGACCACGGGCTGGACCACGAGGTGGGACGCCGAGGAGATGGGGAGAGAGCAGGGGTGGGGAGGGACATGGTTATGGAAGGCCACCACCACCATGGAGAGTTCTCCAGCTCCAGGTGGACCACGGGATGGAAGAGGAGGTGGTGAGGCACATGGTTATGGGGGGCCACCACCACCACGGGGGGTTCTC
>NW_010413594.1:5129-7931 GCF_000710305.1 Buceros rhinoceros silvestris
CCACGGTGGGTTGTCCGGCGTTGGGTGGACCACGGGGTGGGAGAGGGGGTGGCGAGGGATGTGGTTATGGAGGGCCACCACCACCACGGGGGGTTCTCTGGCTCCAGGAGGACCATGGGGTGGGAGGGGGAGAGGTGAGGGACATGGTTATAGAGGGCCACCACCACCAGGGGGTTCTCCAGCCCCCGACTCACCTCCCCATTGTCCTTGTCGACGCTGTGGGACTCATCCAGAATCCGATCGACCTCCACGTAGTCGGGGTTGAAGGGTTCTTCGTCCTGGGGTGGGGTGGAGAGGGGACCTTGGCAGTCAAAAGGGGCCCCAGAGCCCCAAAACAGAGAGAAACCACCCAAAAAACGACAAGAGCCACCCAAAACACCCCAAATTACCCAAAACGACCTAAAAATGACCCAAAATCATCAAAAAATTACCCAAAACTCCAGCAAAATATCTCCAAAAGACCCAAAATGTCCCAAAACCATGAAAAAATGACTCAAAACCACCCAAAAAAGACCCGAAATAACTTCAAAACACCCAATTGCGACCCAAAATGTCCCCAAACCCCTCCAAAATGACCTTAAACTGACCCCCAAACTACCAAAAAACCCCAAAATGACCCAAAACGAGCCAAAACGACCAAAACCGACCCAAAAAGACCCAAATCCAACCCCAAAATCTCCAAAAAACCCAAAAATGACCCCAAATGAGCCAAAACGACCAAAAATGACCCAAACCCACCCAAACATGAACCAAAATGACCCAAAACCACCGAAAAATGACCCAAAACCACCAAAAAATGACCCAAAATGTGCCAAAACAACCCAAAACGACCCAAACCAATCCAAAATGACCCAAATCCGACCCTAAAATCATAAAATTGAAAACAACCCCAAAATGACCCAAAACACCCCAACTACCCAAAATGAGTCAAAATGACCAAAAATGATCGAAAATGACCCAACCCCCCCAATGACCCAAAATGACCCAAAATAATCCAACCTCCCAAAAATGACCCAAAACAACCCAAAGCGACTCAAATCCGATCTCAAAATCACCAAACTTAAAACCCCCCAAAATAACCCAAAACCCCCCAAAATGACAAAAAATAACCAAAAATTACCCCAAACCACCAAAAAAGACCCAAAATTAACCAAAACACCCCAAAATGACCAAAAATTACCCCAAACCACCCAAAACCGCCCCAAAATGCCCCAAAACCACCCAAACCGGCTCAAACTGGTCCAAACTGGTGGGGACTGGGGGGGCGGCGCCACCTCGTGGAAGAAGTGTCTCATCTGGGTCATCTTGGTCTTGAACCTCTTGAGCTTCTGGTGGATCCTCTTGTCCTTCTCCAATTGGTCGATGGTGGCCCACTCGCAGTGGAGGTAGGAGCTGCCGGAGGGGGCGGGGCCAAGCCTCAGGGCCACATCCCCATGGCCACGCCCCCACCCCGGGTGGTGGTGGACCTCCAGGAGGTTCTTCGTTGGGTTTGTGGAGCTCCACCAAGGTGGAGGCTCCACCCACTGGTGGCCTTGAGCCCCCCGGCCAACCCCCCCGAGATGCCACCACCCTTGGAGAAGAACCAGGAGGTCCCCAGGGCAGTGGTGGCTCCACCATGAGGTCCCCATGGGTGGCCTTGACCCCCTGGGCCAACCCCCCGGCGATGCCACCACCCTTGGAGAAGAACCAGGAGGTCCCTGCGGTGGTGGTGGATCTCCAGGGGGTTCTTTGTTGGGTTCCTGGAGCTTAATCCAAGATGGTGACTTCACCACGAGGTCCCCACGGGTGGCCTTGACCCCCCGGACCAACCCCCCTGAGATGCTACCACCGTTGGCCACCTACTAGTTCTTGTACTTGACGAAGAACTCCTCGGACTCGGTTGATTGGCCGCTGGGAAGCTGGGGAGAATGCAGGAGAGGCTGTCAGGAGGGGGCAGGGCCAAGGACCTCCTGGGGGTCCCCATGGGCGGGGCCTCACCTCCTTCTTGACCACCCGCATGGAGAGGACTTTGTCCACGATGGCGGCGTCCTCCTCGCTGGGGTTCTCCTGGTGGGGGGGAAGATGATGATGATGGTGGGGGGAGAGAAGGAAGATCGTGGAGAAGATGATGAAGACGATGGTGGACGCCAAAGATGACGGAGACAATGATAAAGATGGTGGAAAAGAGAACGAAGATGGTGGTAGAGAAAACAAAGATCGTGGAAAACAGGATGAAGATGATGAAGAACAAAAACGGTGTAAATGATAACTAAGATGATGGAGAACAGGATGAAGACGGTGGAGAACAGGATGAAGATGGTGAACACCAAAGATGGTGGAAGTGACGATGAAGATGGCGGAAATAAAAGATACCGTAGAAAAAGATAATGAACAAAGATGGCGCAGATAATGATGAAGATAACGGTGAAAAATCAAGATGATAGAAAACACAATGAAAATGACTGTGCAGAACCAAGATGGTGGAGAAGAGAATGAACATGGTGGAGACCAAAGATAGTGGAGAATAGGATGAAGATGGCGACCAAGGATGGTGGAAATCATAATGAAAATAATAATGGTGAACAAACACGGTGGACGCAACGATGAAGATGATGGCACAAACCAAAGACGGTGAAGAAGAGGATGAAAATGACGGAAATCAAAGATGGCGAAAAGAAAACTAAGATGGTGGAAGGGGATGAAGATGGTGGAAACGATGAAGATGATGAACAAAGATGGTGGAGACAATGAAGATAGTGGAGATCAAAGATCGTGAAGACGACGGAGAAGACGACGGAGAACAAAGACGGAGAACAAAGACGG
>NW_010413595.1:0-3404 GCF_000710305.1 Buceros rhinoceros silvestris
CACTGCTTCTTCCATCAGTGAGCAGCAAGGGTTGGCCACAAAGGGTGAGGATCCAAGAGCAGAGCATGGTAACATGGCCACAAAGGGTGGGGATCCAAGAGCAGAGCATGGTAACAGGTGAGGTGTATTTTGACATATATCAAATGGAATAACTTAATGGAGAAACCCAAACCACCACACATCTACAGTAATTTTATGGAGACAAATATCTTTTCTTCTTTTTTGGAGGTTCATTTACTAGTCCTTGTTTTCACAATTTCCCTTTTGTTTTTTATGCACAGTATCCTGCACAGCTGCAGGCCATCTTTATGTGGTTTCCTACAACTTTAGTAATTTCTATTCAGTGTTCATAGTTGCTGTTTGAGATTGATGATGGACTGGGCCCATGTATTCATACAGCTGTCAGATCTCAAACATGGTGATTTATCCAAGCCATTTTGAGCAGCACTTCGGAGACCGTCTTAGCACAATTTAACAGTTTACTTCAGAAATAATATGTCTTGGATCAGAATCGTGCCTTTTACTTACAGCACCTGCTGCACAGGATGCTAACTGATATGTTTTCTAAAAACATCAAGAACAGCAACAAAACATTGTCTTTTTGTGTAAAAGTAAAAGAAAACAAAGACTCTGGAGGTTTTAAAAGCCGTAAAACATGAGAAAGCAAAAATTTCTGCTGGGACTCCTTCCAGCACTCACAAACCTGCTTCTCTCATGATAGCTGCCTTTCAAAGTGAGGTCCTGGGTCACCAGGGACACTTAAGTCAATTAGACTGCTTTATAGTAAAGAGTTTTCTCAGGCAGCAGACTGCCAGCATTCGCTAAAAAGCATCGACACTCTGACCACTGGCTTGCTAAAAAGCCTGTGTCCAGCTGAACTTGACTGGTGTTCCTGCCACCCTTGTCAGTGGCCTGGGCTGTCTCCTTCAGCCCAAGGATTAGCTGAAGCAGCTGACAGCACACACAGACCACAGCTCTTCCTCCTCCCCACTCCACATCCATCCTCCTGCAGCTCCTCACCATCCTCATCCTGCTCATCCCTTCATGGGAACAGGTGCAGCTCTGGCAGAGCGCATCCCCTCTACCATGGGGGAAGAAAAATTCAAGGTCCTTCATCCTGCTGAGAAGCTTTGAGGTTTCATTCTTAATTACCTGCATTTTCCCAAAGGTCTTTCAAAGTATTTGAAAAAATTTCGAGTGCTACCTCAATTCAAAACACAAGGTGCAACAACAACAACAGAAAAATCACCTCATGAGAAATAACAAGAAAGACAAATGGACTTTTCCTTGTGGAAACAAAGAGTCAGTGAGGATTTGCTTTCATGGTCTTGCAAAACTGATACTTAAGTGCACTCACTGCCGTCATCACAGGACGTAAAATAAGAAGGAAATTCAGAGTTTATTTGTACTGGTATTGTTCCATGATCAGGGGACTGGAGCATCTCTCTTACAAGGAAAGTCTGAGAGGCCTGGGTCTGTTTAGCCTGGAGAAAACTGATGCTTAAGTGCACTCACGGCCGTCATCACAGGAGGTAAAATAAGAAGGAAATTTAGAGTTTATTTGTACTGGTATTGTTCCATGATCAGGGAACTGGAGCATCTCTCTTTCAAGGAAAGTCTGAGAGGCCTGGGTCTGTTTAGCCTGGAGAGCAAAACTGATACTTAAGTGCACTCACTGCCGTCATCACAGGACGTAAAATAAGAAGGAAATTCAGAGTTTATTTGTACTGGTATTGTTCCATGATCAGGGAACTGGAGCATCTCTCTTTCAAGGAAAGTCTGAGAGGCCTGGGTCTGTTTAGCCTGGAGAAGAAAAGGCTGCAAAGGGATCTGATCAATGCTTGCCAATAGCCAAAGGGCGGGCGTCAAGAGGATGGGGCCAGACTATTTTCAGTGATGCTCAGTGACAGGACAAGGGGCGAAGGCCACAAAAGGCTGCACAGGAGGTACCATCTGAACATGAGGAAAAACTTCTTTAGCTCTAGGTGAACCTGCTCCAGCAAAGAGTTGGATTAGATGGTCTCCAGAGGTCACTTCTAACCTCCACCATTCTGTGATTCTGTGATTTTCCCAGGTAGGACTCTAAGACAAACAATGAATGCTTGTATTATTGAAACCAGACCCCTGTAGCTGCAAGTATTACAGTCAACCTACTGCCATAGAAAACCTACTCCACCAGCCTTGAGTCACTCAATAATTCACATTGCCTCTACCAAAAGCAAAATTTCCGGTCACGTACCATGCAATACATCTAATTTTGTGCTTTTCTGATGTTCAGAAGGTTTTTTTTCCCCTCTAGTGCTTGTAGGTATAGAAAAAGTAATTGTTTATAAAACAGATTTTGCAAGTGTACGACTCCAGTAGCCACAACATTGTAAACCCCATTCTACAAAATTTCGTAAGACCTACAATGAAAAAATATCAGAGATGCTGTCAATGCTGAATTCATTGGGCTGTTAGTGATTCCCCTGTAACAGCCTGCATCAGCCTGCACGACTGACCTCAGGCACCTTTGGATGGGACACAACCCTCACTCAGCATCACACTGAATTTGTCGGTGTGGGGTGACTTCTGCTGACTTCGTTCTGTTGTCAGCTCGTACACTACATTAAACAGCAGAATTAGAACTAAGTTGTGAACATTTTAAAAGCACAATTTCTGTCAAGTTGTAAAGTCCATAATTTACCATGAGTTCACTTTGAGATTTAAAAAACTCCAGTAAACAAGAAAAAAAACAAACAAAAATCAAGCACATACAGAAGCATGAATTACGAAAGACTTTATGGGTTTGCCATATTGAAGTATTTTACTCCAAACATTGTTCATTTGTTTTTAAAATTGGAACTCAAAATAGGTTGAGGGAGATAACCACCAGATTCATTACAGTGAGGTTCTGTGTTTGAAACATTTCACTGAAGACTTAATGTCTTGAAATATGTGAACTTAACATTTAATCAGACAGCATCAGTCTCTGCAACATATTTTCCAATCAATCTGCAATTATAGATCAGCAGACACCACTCAGAAGCAGGTAGTAGCTGGTAAGTCTCTGGTTTAAAATCCCAGATTTAACGAGGAAGATTAAGTGCACGTTTATAGCCCGTTTAGAGAAGCAGAAACTGTCTGGAGTGTTACCTTCCAGAGAGCAGATGTAACAGTTTCTTTTTATTTTGATGCAGTCAAGGTTTCTTTTATTGAGTATTCTTTTCAAATGAAATATCTTTTGATTTCAAAATATTACAAAAAATATTTTTCTCATCTCTCATTTGCAGGTTTTGACAAAAATATAATTTCCAATTTTAACTCAAATTCAGAAATATTATAAATGTTTTAGCTATCACTGAAACTATTTGGTGATGGTATCCCTTTGCTGTTATGGCATTTTGGAAAGCACAGTTATGTAT
>NW_010413596.1:0-689 GCF_000710305.1 Buceros rhinoceros silvestris
TTTACTTTTGCAGGACAGTGCTTTCCTTTTCTTTCCCTTGAACCAGATCAGAAGTGAGAAGCTGTAAGACATAGACATCGGTTCTTTGAAGAACTTTCACAAAAGACAGAAGGAAGGATGCAAACTTTGTTCTAGAAGTAGATTTCAGTTTGTCCCAGACTTGATAATGCTGTGAGTACAAGGCATGGGACGAGAAAAATGGTGTGATGAATAGTACAGAATAGATAGCTTGTAGCTTTTCTGGAGAGCAGACTCTGGGCTCTTGCCTTCTCGCAGCAATGATTTTTGCTTTCCCTGGCTGTTGAACTTACCATTTCAGTAGGGTTTAGTTCACTCGTGTCAATGTGACTTATTATGTGAATGTTTTGTAGGTATCAAGTGAATGTACTGTGACTTTGAGTCTAATGTGGAAATTAATCACTGCTCGCAGGGGTTGAGGGTCTGAGGCCCTGATCTTACACTGAGTTTTGTGAACAATTCTGCATTTGCAACTTGGGGGGAAAAAAAAACCCAAAACCCATTAAAGTCTGCTCATCTGTGTTTGCCAGCAGTCCAGACTGCAGCTCTGCTAAGCCTGTTATCTGCAGATGTGTTAAGCAAACCTTCTCAATGGGAAACAGACTTTCTCCCCATTGGAGTGGTTAGCGCACACAGAGTATCCTAAGGTCCAAAACCAGTGAAGACAAAAG
>NW_010413596.1:785-25207 GCF_000710305.1 Buceros rhinoceros silvestris
TGCATCTTAAAGGAAGTGCCCTGCTGGCTTGCCTGGCATCTGCAGGTTCTTCTGTGTCAGGACCTGAGACTTGGGCTGGAGGGACCTGCATGCTGCCCCAGTACAGCTGAGCACAACTCGCGTGAATATCTCGGGTCAGCTGTAGTGGGTACACAGCTCTCACCCTGACTAATTTACCTGTCCTCCCTGCGATTTAATCTTGGGTTAGCTCATGATCATTAGATATGACAGGCTTAAAAATTGCAAATCCCAGACTTGTCTGCATTTTATTCCTTCCTATACCCAACTTTTTCTCTGAGAAAAAACACACCATGGCTTCTTTTTCATGACTGGCTTTTGTGATGAGTCTATTGCTTTATTTCAGTGGTGGCGTAATTTTCCTTGGTCACCCTTTCAATAAGCTCAAGAAATCAGTGACCTGAGGTTTCCAAATTGAGCCAATTATTTTTTGGTTCACTCTTCTTTTCCTTCCTTTAGTTTGGAAATGTACTTAGGAAATTACATTAGAGGGAACTATCTCTAACTACATTACAAAAATGCAAATACAATTTGCTTCAGTTTGTCTTCCCATCAGAAGACACTCACTGTTAGGCCAGAGGGTCTCCATTCTGTGGCTGGTGTTTGGAGCATCCTCTTTGGACGTGAAATTGTCCTCTTAATTGCAGTTCATCCACTTCTCAATCTGTCACTGGAGTTCTTCGTACCATTTTTGGCTTTCCGCGTCCTTTGTTTTCAATTATTTCACGTAGTTGCAATTAGTTCACGTGTTGCTGTGCCAACAGCCTCATCTGTTCCAAATCAAAGGCTGGAGATTTCTGTGCTCTTGCACAGAGGTTCTGCTTGTGATAGAACGGGCAATTTATGGAAAGCAGGAATTTATGAAGAGTGCTTGTTCTATTCAAATTCCGCTGTGCTTGCAACAACAGGAACCTGGAAAAAAGGCACAACAGACAAATAGATCCTGGCTTTAAATCACAGAGTGGTCAGCTTCAACCTGCAGTCACCTTAAAAAGCTTTAATTATCTCTGAATTTATGAAGGGCTCGTCGGGAATGCTCATACACCTCCTTGTCCTCAACAGTGCAGTGTTGTTGTACGAGGTTTAGTTGTGAGTGGAAAAATCAGAGGACTGGGGTTGCTCAGAGGTTCCCTGGTACCTGCTGATGCAGGGCAGTCACTCGGTTCCTCCCAGTCAGGTCTATACACCACTGCTACTGGGAATGCTGCTGGCAAGGTCACTCCTTGAAAATGGGAACTTTGATCCCAGACAGGTGGGATTAGCGAACAGGTGCACCAGGAGGGGTTAAAAATTTTGGTGATAGCAAAACTTACAGTTTTTGTGGTTGGTGGAATGATGTTCACAGCTCCAAGGCACATCAGGATGGCGTGTGCCAGCAGTGACAGTGCTACTTCTGTCGTGAGGAGCTGCGTCCCCTGCGTTGAGTGATTTAGGACAGTATGCAAAGGTCACAGATCAGGAATTTCAGCTCCTACTGCTGAAAACCAGGTAGCATCAAGTCTCATGAAGTTTGATTTTCTGAAAGGTCAGCCCAGCGTAGTGCTGTATTTCTGCTGGGGGAGTTCCTCTGGGGTTTGTGCTTCATTACGTGGAAGTCCTGGCCACCAGCTTGATGGGCATTGCATGACCTACCTGTGAGTTAACACAGGAACCTGCTCTGAAACCCTGTGGTGTGTAAATCCCGGCACTGTCACTTTAGGAGAAAATGAGCTATTTTCAGGTAGCTTTTAGTCACTAGATTTTAATAATCATTCTGCAAAATTATATTTGTGTAGCTCAGAAAACTGTAAGCAGAGCTTAGTAGGTTAAAGAAATGGAGCCAAGTCGATCCTGGACTGATAGCAGATTTGCCTTTCCTACAAGGTAACAATTCTGGAAAAAGGGAAAGTTGGAAAAGCTGTGTTGAAAAAATGCCCGTTTATTTTTGAAAGAGTGGCTGCTCTGTCAAGTACTGTGGTATATATTTTTCCATATCTGGTAAATTTTATTTTGAAGAGTGAAATTATTGCAGAAATCCCTGATTTTGTTTTGACAATCTTCAGAAATAGAAACTACTCTGAACAGAAGTTTCACCTCTGTTTCTGAAAGTGTTCCTAAGTATCTATTTATTCTTAGTCTAAATGATATTTTATATTGAAATTTTATTTTTAACAGAAGCCATTAATTCCCAAATCAAACTAGTTTTAATTTTAAGTAGTTTCTATACTTTATCAACAGCAGCCTACAAACCTCTTATGATTCTGCACAGCCTCATTTATTTTACCAGGAAAATGACCAACCTGCTCTGGCTATCCCCTTCTTCCCAGCTCCAGACCCCGCACCTGACAGCCTCGGGATGCCTCCTCCTCCCTAAAAGTGTGGGAATAGTAGGTGGTCTTGGCACTGTCACTTAATGATAACATGTAGGCCCTGTGTTCAAACTACTCTACCCTTCTTTTGACATTTGGGTTTAATTAAATATTACAATTCTCCTGTTTCTCTCTGTGGTTTCACCTGTGTGTCTCTGTGGTATATCTCTCTGTGGCCTTTTTATTACAGAAAAATGACCGTATTACTTACCAGGACAAAGCTTTTCAAAGACTGCTTGAGGAACAAGTTTCAGCTAAAAATTCACCTTATTTTCTGCCCATCCCGTCCCCTGTCATGGGAATTAAGGCTGGGTTTGGATCGCAGGCGGCCAGAAGTGTTGCTAGCTGCAGATGGGGCTGTCCTATCCTCATGTCCCCACTTAAGGACTCTTCAAAGCCACTGTCACCTTTGACTGGTTTTCTGCTATCTCAAAGCTAAATAGCATCTAAATTTATCCCTGCAATCCTGGCTGGGTTCTCCTCTGGACCTCTCTCTGACATTTCTACACATCTCCTTGGGTGTGCAGTGACACTCTTAATTACAGCTGTGGCTACCAGGGGAGCTGTAAGCACAGAAACAGCCCCAAAAGGACCTGCCCTCCATTTCTTGTTTGACTGCAGGATTTTTTATATTGCTCTCATAACAAATGAGAATCAAAGAACATTAATTTATTCCCTATCTTTTCCTTTCCCCAAATCTATTTACCCTAAGAAAATTTGGCCTCAGTTCTTCCTTCCTGGATATAAAAAGATTTATCAAATGAAGTTGGATCACAAGACAACTGTTCAGACATTGCTGTTCTCTGTGTTTTTCTGGCAACAGAATCAAAGGTAAACAGCCATCAAAAAGGTTATTTCTGAATGGGTCAAACTAGCTATCAAAGGAGCTTATTTGAAGCAAGGTAAGACTTCCCCTGAGGCGTTAGTACGTAGAAATGCACATTCTTCTAGATCTTTATCAGCAAGCCAAGTGTGTATCTTAAGAAGAAATATTCAGAGGGTTAGCAATCTGAGCAGCATCCTCTGTGGGTGCTGCATTTAGTCATAGTGATGTCTGTTGTTACTCCTTGGCTCTAAATATAAATCTTCATAGTGTGTCTTTTTGCCCAAATTTCTTTTATACCTTTTGCTGTGTTCTATAAAATGACCCTTTTGAAGATGTGGCAGTACCAGACTACCAAAGGAATGATTTTTTTACTAAGCCCAGACAGGCTTTTCTTGTGTTTGAGAGTCACCTTCAGCCTCCACTTGCTGGACCACCTCTGCTCACCCTTGCTCATGGCCATGCCTTTTGTTTCTATTTTTAGGCTCAGTCAGTTTTTCTCTGTTTTTGACAGGTTGATTAAAGCGCTTCCATGGGAGTTGGGAGCGTTTTTGGTGTAGAAGTAGTAACTAGGTATAGAAATAGTATATTGGAAGTTCAGGAGAGCTTTGATAGCAAGTTAGTGCGCTGGGCGATCTACTGCCCTGATTTCTGCAGTAGGTTACACACTGAGTATCTCTTTGTAAAGTGGCCTGTCTCTTTGGCCTTAATAATACATTTGTCACAAATACGGCCTCTTATGAAGGAAGGCTCTAATAAAATGTTACCATGCAAAGATAGATTTAGAATTTACATTTTACTCTCTCTATGTGTCGTTCCATTTAATATTTTACATTGGGAGTATGAAGAAATACCATGTTAGCCTAAGCCTTTTAATGAATTACGCACTCTGGTGTTAAGACCTCTGCACTTTCCCTGTTCGTGAACTTCATGATCCCTTTGAGACACGTGCAGCCATACTGGAAAGTGACATGTACTGGTGGTAGCTCTCAGGATTCCTCTTGTGTCTTACATGGGTTTTTTTCAGTGTTTTTTAACCTGACTGCCCTTTATACAGCTCCAATGAGCAGTATTTTCGGGTAAATGAATGGATGACAAATCATTTTGAAGTGGAAACTCACAGTTTCACGTTTTTACCACTGGTGGGAAGCCCTATGGCAGCTGGACGTAGTAGCTGTTTTAGTGGTTTTCAGTGAGAATTAGAGGGTTTCGCATCTGACATACTATGAAGATCTTCAGAAGCAACATCATGTGTTTCTGCTTGTATGGAACGAAAGTCCTACAGCAGTAAGAATTCCAGTTTCTGCACATAGGCCAGTGTCTGAATAAAATGAGCCGAGTGCCTGGGCAGCAGTGAGTTTGCTGGAGCACTGCATACCGCGATGAAGTTAGCACGACAGGGGGAGATGGGCATATACTGGATGTTTTTAAGGCGGCTGGTGTAGTCTGCTTGGTCAAAGAGTTTGGCAGACCAACTCCAAAACATAGCAACAACTGAGTTTAGAAGATTCGAGGAAACAAGCCTGAATTAGGAAATAGAGGTAAAATTAAACTTCAGCTCAGTCTGCTCTAAGGATTATCATAACGATATTGATGAGTAACTACGGATTTATTCCACCTTAGTCTGTTCCTGGGTCTGAGATATACTTGGAAATATCTGTCCTCCAAGGTTTGCAGATGAGGAAAAAAATTAAATTACTGAGAGCCTGGTTTGCAGAACTCCTAATATCCCTCACTACAGACAGAGATTCCCTCTGTGAAATCTTGATTCTCGTTTGTATTTGGTAACATGGAGGAGTGACTATTAAAACCCGTATTATTTAACAGAACTGCATCGCTTTCTGCTCCTGTCTGAATTCATTGAAGTTCTCCAGCAGCAGAGATTGAACTACACAATCAGAGTGCTCAAAGTCACGCTGCAAAATTGAAACAAAAGTCTATCAGGAATTCAGTACGTCAGTACTCTGTGCTGGAGCCTGCTAACGTCACAAAAATGTCCTATTTCCATCTCAAGGTTTTCCATCATCTAAATGAGTTGTGCTGCTCTCCCTGTGCCTAAGCTGTGAAAAACCAGGACTGTTCCCTTTCTGAAAACCCTGTTTCCATCAGATGCTTTTTATAGTACTGCTTTATTTAAGAAGGTCAGACACCTTTGTACCCCTGCCTCTGTAGCAAGGTGACCTCTGATAGCAGGAGTGAAACTCCTTATCCGAGCAGGCTGGACCTCATGGCAGCTACCTGGCTTTTGGAAATGTGCTCACAGATCTTCCTAATGCTGGCAATGGTTAGTGGCATCTTTAAAACACTGCCCGTATAATTAAAGCATGTAGTTAGGTTTCTCACTTAGTGTCGATGAGATGAGAAGGAGTTGAGGCAGTGTATGGATTTAAATGTATTGATCTGAGAGGTCACGGTGTCATTCGCCTCCGGTGATGGCAGGGAGGGAGCCTGCGGAGGTCACTGCGGGCTGAGAAGCTTCTCCCTGCCTTTTCAGTGCCTGTATGCCTCGCTCTTGGACAGAAGCCCTTACACTTGGTAATACCTCTCGAGTTCATATATCCGAGTACTAGGAATGTACGTTGTTTAAAACAGCAAAAAAGAGAACTTTTTCGTGTTATTTATGAGCCTTCTTGGTAATACTAATTGCCTATGGATATAATTGCTTTGTGTTGCTTTCTTCTGCAGAGTCATCTGGTGGTTTATCTTGCCTGAAATAAGAGCAGTCATTATAATGTGCAACACTTGCTCATTACCAGGATACAAGGAAATGCATCAGCGTTTCCCATTCTGTAAAATGGAAACCATCACGTTGTTGTCCGAGGGAGGTTGTCTAAATGAGGCTTGTCTGCGTCTTGGGGTCGCAGCTTGGCAGCTGAAATGAGGTGGCATATTGTGTTGACAGTGCCTAACATCGTATCTTTAGAAACTGGCAGAAAGATGCTCTCCGTGGAGGGCCCCAAACTCTGAAATTGAGTTTCTTAGTGTGCTCCAGCAGAGCCTGAAACCATTGACCTTCAGGCAATATATGATTTACTGATGGGGGCAGATATTTTTGGTGACATTTGGCGGCAGCTTTCTCGCAGTGATGGACCTTTGGCTCTAGAAGATGCTTCCCTCCTGGTCCAAATTGCCCAAGTCTATATCGATCTTCAGAGCACTCTACAATGTACATCTATTTTCGGAGCTATTGTGCAACTGGGCCTCTGAGAGAAGTCAGATGTAGGAGAAAGACGGGAATTTGACAGTTGGTGAACAATTTAATTTTATCTTCATGATGTATTGTGCAAGTGTGTTCAGCCTTTAAAAAAAGCCTTATTATATAAATTTCATAATAATAAACATAATCTAAGATTTGTTTTAAAAATCTCATTTTACTATGAATTGGGCAGCCTGAAGAATACATAGCTAAACAATTCGTAACAAGATTGAGTGAGAGAGTTTCTTTCCTCATGATGGACACCCATAAAGAAAAAAACCAGCTACTCAGTTTTGTTCGGACAAAGCAGGTGATTTGCCTGATTGGCAGAGTGATGAGCAAAGTATATAAAAAAGCACAGCTGAGCTACTACCCTAACAGCCATTGATCCCAGTGGATGCTTTTTTCATTTGAGTAAGGACTTTTTTAAGATGTCAGGGCTCCCAACCAGCCGGCCCAGCCCCAGGAGGAGGGGGAATCATTTCCACAGCTGGTTTTGGAGCCCAGATTTGTGCAGTGGATTTCTGCCTGTCTGCGCTGAAAGTTCCCTGCGAAATGAATGTACGCTGTGAAGTCCTATTTATTTACACTCTTTATTTGCACTCAGAAGGCAGCAGACGATTCTCTCTTCTCCAGCAGAGTTCTCAGCTTGTTTTGCAATCTGTTACAAGAATGTGCTAATTAATGGAGATTTCCGTATTTAGTTAAAAGATTAAATATATCAAGTATTGCAGCTGTATATAACTCAAAGTGTAAGCTTGCAAGTTCTTTAAAGAAGAAAACTGTAATGCAAAATGAAAAGAAATTAGGAGTCGTAATGCAAAGTCAGCATCAACCCAACTGCCTCATCAGGATTTATAGAGGCTGTGAAATTGAGCAATAAAACCAACCTTCGGAATTTCAATAACAATAATGTTGAGTTAAACTTGCCAGCATTTTTTAAAAGTCCTCTCTCATCTATTTAGAATCTATAGTAAGTCTGCTACAAGATAACAAGAGCATGTGCCTCTTTGTCGAGAAGAACAAGTGGGAATAAATTAGCTAAGGGTCCGTTAGTTGAGCTTTGCAAAATATTTGATGTGAAAGTTGTTTTTGCTGGGTTTTTTGCTGGTGCATTTACTGAATGTATTCATTAGATTATCTTTTAAATTTCCCAGCTAGCAAACTAATAATGCATAAAATCTCTCAAATCCTTGCATATTAAAAAAAAAAAAAAAAATTAAACATTTGTTCCTTGGAAATATTACATCCTTTTCAGCTGCAATGGAACTTTAAGACTCCCAGACTTATTCTGCTTAGTTTCCTTCAGCTAAAATCTCTCAAATCCTTGCATATTAAAAAAAAAAAAAAATTAAACATTTGTTCCTTGGCAATATTACATCCTTTTCAGCTGCAATGGAACTTTAAGACTCCCAGACTTATTCTGCTTAGTTTCCTTCAGCTAATAATGTTCTCACTTGAAGCAGGATTTAAATTTTTAGATCTGGATTGCTTAGGACAAGGTAATCTCCTTGTAGCTCACAAGCTTCTGGGGCCTTTGGTCGTGTCATGTGGCGCATGGCTGGTGGATGCCTTATCCCTGGCACGCTGGGAAAGCCCCAGCCGTGGAGCGATGTTCAGCTGGTGCAGTTAGTCTCTTAGCTGCAGTCTCTGCTCGGAGATGAGTTTTAACCTGCGTTAAAACATGAGGTCTGCTTTGTAGGAGATCTCAAATCTTCAGCTGAGCAGAATCCGGCCCACCAAGTGCTGTAGTCCACCAGGTCTCGCTTATAAAGTCTTTAGCTATTAGACTTTTATTTTATTAGCAACACAGGGATTTACTGGTGTTATTCTACATATGGCACAGTCAGTGACCAACCGAATGTAAATATTAATAGCAAAATAAGTAATTTTTTTCCTCTACCTTTAGTCTGTGTAATTAGAAACATTTTTCTGTGCCACTGTCCACTCCTCTGCTGCCTTGTTTGTTAAAGGGGGATCTCTTTTATCCTGTAGACTCCAAGGGAAGTTACTGGTGTTATCACAAGTGGGAGTTGCAGTAATGCACAGAATTATCACTCTTGAAGTAAGACTTGAGTTTCATGAAGAGCACCTCAAGGTGCTTTACTAACAGGGGTAGAACTGCAACAAGTTTGTTAATTGAAATGATGAAATGTGTTAGAGAGGACACAAGTGGGTTTAAAGCCAATTCAATTAGATGTGCATCTGTTTCCAGAGCTGCCGGAGAAATGTTTATTTTCGAGTCACTTTTAAGTCAGCCTCTTGGAATCCTGTTGGCACCGTTGTTTAACACTGTGTGCAAACCTTACACCTGCAGCAAATTTATTATGTGGAAGAGCCACAGTCGGGCGGATGCCAGTGTCGTAGATTAGCTTGTAAACCTACTAACCGCTTGCTTCTTCCACCACAATGCATTCGTGAATAGAGGGGGGCACAGAAGGGCACCGCAGACCCTCGCTGCCTGTGCCTGGTGTCATACAAGTACGACGTCTTAGGTAGGTGCGAAAGAAATTGTGCTACTGCGGAACTCCCCCGCGGCGCTGCAGTGCAGTCCACAGCCTCTTCGTGAGTCTGTGCCACTGACACCCACCAGCACATCATCCAACTGCCCACTCTCGCCTTGGCTCTTTTGGGTTGTGCAGCAAAAAAGAGACAATAAATGTTTTTATGCCATATATTTGAGCCTTAACCTCCAAGTCCCAGCAGACCATCATCCTCACTTTATTCATCTGCCTGCTATTAATTTGTCCCTTGGGCCGCACACAAGAAACGAGGCAACTAAAGGTTGCTACATCATGTGTTTGAGCCTTCCCAGTACATCCTGTGTAATCTGTGGGTGCTTTGTTTATTGTAGATGCTTTGGGGAAGAGACTCCATTTGTGGCTTGTCTAGCAACCAGCACATTGTTCTTAATGAATAAATAATAGTAAAATGAGCTGTGCAGCCTAGGTGGATGTATTTATTCATCCCATTACATTGGCAGTGTCTCAGTAGTAAAACAGCAGCACTTATTTGATCATCCAGCTCCATTTTTCCTGCCAAATCAGGACTATTCCTGTAGTATGTTTCAAAGTGCCTGCTTAAATATCCCATGCATTGGTGTTTCTGTCACTGCTTCCAGTGAGATCTGCGTGTGCAGCTCCAGTTCCGTGGTGTTCAGGAGCCTGCTGTTAGTTCAGGTAGCACAGAGGCTCTCATCTGTTGTTACTAAATTAAAGGTTAAAGGAAGCTTCCACAAATATTATAAAACCACATGGAAAGCAGGCTGAGCAGGTCTGGGAAGCAGAGGACGTCTTTTTCCATAGAAGGTCTTGGAAAATCAGTTTTTCATACCAGGTTCTGCAAAGGAGAGAAAAACAGGGAATGTGATGGGTAAGTGAGATGTTTAAGGATGACACCAACAAAACCAGCTGTGTAAACTCATCCTTGAGTTAGTCTCCCCAGGCTGAGCCACGATAACTCCGAAATGTATTTATGCTGTTTCCTTTATTCATATTCTGTTGTGGTAAGAAGTATTTCTCTGGATAATAGCCTGAATGTAGAATTCTGTATTAATAGCTTGCTTTAATACCATATCTCCCTTGTTATTTTGTGCTGTTTTGTTTTGCATCATGCCAGTGCTACAAGTTTTGTAGGAATGCCAATACTAGGATTATTGTGGGTATCCAAACCGAAGTCTTTTCAGCCCCCTGACAATGGCAAGCCATTGCTTGGCTCCTACAGAGAAGAAACAAATATCCCATCCTCGTAGGTAACAGATGAGCCAAGTACAACTTTATCTACTAGTTTCTCATAAAAAAATAGCCATAAAGGAATTCACTGTCTGAGCATAGAAGATAGATCTTATAAAGATTTTTGGGGAAAAAATTTCTGTTGAATGAAATCTTTGATCCATGGGTATCTCAGCATAGGGTTAACCTCAAGTGATTGGTAAGAGGAGTAACGGCAGCCCGTGAGAGGAGCTTGAAAGTAAGTTACGTTCCCATTTGATTCTGTAGCATTGTTCAATGTGGAGAATTGGCTTCCTCTCAGCAGTATGGTAATTTAATGCTCTATTAGCTGGCCATTATTTTTTATACTTAATGTAATTTAGAAATATGGGTGAGGAAACTGAAATAGTAGTGAGCTGGCCTCTTAGCAACAGGACGTCTTTAGAAATCCTGCAGTTCACTGAGGGATCCCTACAGCACTTCCTGGGGATGGAATGCAATAGGTTTCTTTAGTTTTGATTGTTATTACTTTTTCTTCCTCTTCCTTATAGTTCTTTTTTGTATTATATTTCTTTTTTTGTCTTATATTTCTTTTTATTATAGAGGTATGTATTGAACTGCCAGAAGGCTTAGCCCGTTTTGCCTTCACTGATAAGTTGATAACCCCTCTGTCTAATCCTACTTTGAAACAGGGCGCTTTCTTTGTTTCTGTTGATAGTTAATTACCTAGGCTGTCACGCAGCCCAGGGAAAAATGATGTTTCATATGGTGGTGGAACAGAACTCTTTGGAGAACTGACTAAGAAATGCTTCTCATAAATCTATCACGAGAAAATTTCTTTTACTTATCATAATGTATTACGAATTGCTTTGAGTGGCAACCTAAGCAGGTGGAATAGAATATTAGTGGGATGTTTGGGAGTTTCATTTAGTGAAAAAAAGCGAGTCTGTTTTGGAAATATTTGTATGTGTGTGTTTATGTGTGTATATATGCCTGGTTATAATCTCACCCAGATGAGATTACAAAGCGTACAAAGTTGAAATATCTCAAACATACAAATTCCACTGTAATGGATTGGGTCAAAAATAATTAAGATACCAAATTCCAGTGGCTTTGGAGCTGCAAATGCAAAGGCAATGCAACACCTGGAGATAAGAGGGAGCAAAGAAAACCAGGGCACGCTGTATACGGACAGGTCTGCAGCTTTAGGGAAGAGTTACAGCATGAGTTACTGGGGAAATGATTGCAGCTGTCAGGCTACGGGATGGCCACCATAAAGGAAGAGGGAACAGTACCGTCATGAAGGAAATAGAGAGAAGAAATAGAGCATTACTGAACTGAAGGAGGGAACTACTGTTGTTTCTATCATTTTTTTAAGGCACTGTTTACAAAAACAACATCGGTATTTTTTATACTTCTAGCAGGAGGATATTTTCTGGTGGGAGATGCCTAAATAAGTCTGAAACCTTTCTTGACATTGACTTCAGACTGAAAACCCGGAGGGCGAAGCAGTATATGGCCACTGTGGGACGATGCTCAGGATGTAACGCAGTCCTGGTTTGGACTCAGCAGCAGGTTTGACCATGGCAGAGCTGGTAAATCTAGCTCTGGGACAGGATAAATCTCCGTGCCCCAGCCTTGGTGTTTCCTGGCTGTTGGGGGCTTTTCTGCTTTCTTGGTTGGTTGCTTGGTTGCTTTTCCTCCCTGATGCAGTGACTGTCTCTTTGATAGAGTGGGAAAACCCTTCATAAAAGAGTGGTTGAATGAGCTAATTTGGTATTCTGTAGGTTAGGAGTATAGAGGGAGCGTTAGTGCAATGAAAACCAAACAGAAAGAAGGGGCATAAAAATGAGAAACATCAGAAATACAATAGGGATGAAATTCAGTTATTTCTGTGACCATCATTGCCAGAGCTGTCAGAGGGTCAAAGCTGCCTGTAATAAAGGCTGATCTTAGCAGCTGCTGACTTTCGTGGTCTAACATGAAATTTCTCTTTTATTTAAATTAAAATAGTACATACGGACATGACAAGCAGATAATAGAAATGTGAGCGGAAATGGATGCAGCATGGTAAGCAGGAAGGTGCAGGAGCTATTCCACAGTGCCATCCTGAGACTGGTGCCAGTCAATTCGCCAGGGACCCTGAGGGTTTGACCATCCTCTGATGCTTTTCTGCACATCAGGAGCTCCTTGGCCAGTTCTGGGCTCTCCAAAATCTCTTTGTCCATATGCCAGCTCCTAAACCCTCTGTCGGGGTTGTGCCTATATGGGGGAACCTTGTTTTTTCTCTGCAAAACCCTGTTGGGTTTTAATTCAGCAATGTGTTGGTCCGGCAGGTGCCTGGAATTCTGATTTTAAGAGGTGATGATCTTGGAAGGACTTCTACGTCAAGCCGGGCTAAGGTGAAAGCAAAGCTTTAAAATGCCATTTATGAAACCCAGAATAGGCAAAACATTTGGAGAGATTTGGAGAGTGTAAAGAGAACAGCCAGAAAGAGGAGGGAAGCAGGTTTCGTCTGCTTCTCCCAAGAACAAACCCCACATTACTCCTGCCTGCAGGCTGCAGGCAGGTCCTTCGCGCATCCTGTGGGAGCTGACGAGAGGGTGGTTCTGGTGCCTCCGCTGTCCTGTGGTTCTGTCTGCTGGGAAGAGAGCCTCTGACTCCCTGCCTGTGCCAGCTCTGCGGGTGGCTACTGTAATACTAAAGGAGTACAAAATCGGGCTGTATGCTTAGCTGTCTGAATTTATTACGGCTACAGTCTCTCCTGGAAGATAATCATCAGCTGTTGGTGACCACAAGAGAGAGTTTTGCCAGCATATGTGTCAGTTTTATTGTGGTTTTCACTGGACTAAACCAAGCAGGAATTAGTTTTAGTGACTGTTGCTCTTTACTTAATCTTGGGCTGGGAAGGTGCTGTCAGTCTGCTAAATGTGTTCTTTTTAAGAAGTTCTCATTTTGTGTTGATTACACAGATTGCAGTGAGGCATCAGAGGTTCAGATTGGAGCGCATTAGTTGTGGTGATTAAAATCTTTCTTAAATTTTTGTTCTAGGTTACATTGAAGAATCTTGCACAGTCCCTTGCCCGTTCGATTGCAAATTAAGCGACTGGTCCAGTTGGTCCCCTTGCAGCTCTTCTTGCGGACCGGGGGTGAAAGTCCGATCCAAGTGGCTCAAGGAGAAGCCTTACAATGGAGGTCGCCCCTGCCCAAAGCTGGATCTCAAGAATCAGGTGAGTGGCATCGAATAGCCAACAGAAATCTCTCTGTGCTTACTGTATGTTTAGTTGTGATCTAAAGGTACTGTGCTGGTGAAGGAATTAAAAATAGGAGTTACGTCTGGGACCAGATTTTGTAGGCAGTCCTCGAACTTCTGGAGGATTGAGGGGGGAGATGTTCATGTAACAGCAGAATTTGACCTGAAACACCAAATCTCTCATATGAAGAAGTTTTTATCTCCCACAACACAGGAAGCCCTGGACAAATAATCCCACCTGAACAGTATAAAGGCATCAGAGAGCTCAGGTGTTATGGATATTTTACAACTTTTTAATTCTCTCTGAGACGATGGTTGCTGCAGAAACATTTCCTATTTTTAGCAACATTTCCCTTCAACACCACACAAATTCCCTTGAACATTAATCTCTGTATATTCAATATTGAAGTATCCCATCAGAGGAAAATAATCTCTAAATTGCTGCTCTTAAAAAAAGATCAGCATCTATTTAAATGCTACTTAATGCTGTATGCATTTCTGCAAAACTAATAGTGATTTCCTACATTTGCTGATTAATTCTCGACACTAATTAACACTGATGAAGTACTATTTAGTAGTGCGTGTCCTTTATTTCAGATTCATCCATGAAAATTAATTAATAGGACAGAAGCAGTCATGCTGAAGGGTCTTAATATGTATGTTATGAATATACATATACAAATTAAGTCGTATAGTATGTGTAGAAGAACTTTAATAGTACTCATACTATTCAAGGATTTATTTCTGTAGAGGCTTCTAGGTGCTAGAACTGGTGGATCCAGTTGTTTTTCTGCACAAACATTGCTGCAGTGGTTGTGTCCGGGGATGCAGCACCACTTCTAACACCTGATTCTGAACCTGCCTCATTTTCTTCACAGGTTTTTTTTTTTTTTCTGTGAGAAACTTGGTAAATACTTTTTTTTCTTTCTGCTTATTACCATTTGAAATTCATAGGCAGTTGCCTAACAGAAGCAGCAGGGACTATGAAAATATAAAACTGCAATAAAGTGTATGTTGTCCATACCTCAGTGCTTTTCTTAATAGATCAGACGGATCACCAAAGAGGCAAGATGAAATCCCACAGTAAGTCGTATGGTAACAATAAGCTTCTTTGTAATGAAAAGATGCTGGGACTTGTTACCCGTAGACGCAGCAGACTACTTCCATTAAAAGTAAACTTACTGCTATAAAGTGTTGCCTATTCCCACGCACTTTTGATTTGCTAATTTCAAAAGCCTTTCAGAAGATATTAAGGGAAAGAAATTGTTTAACCTTGGAAATTATGCCTTCGTATGGTTTATCGGTGCACGGTGCTTCCAAAGTGCCACGGCTGGTATTAAAGTAAATGTGGTTCCTGTTTTTTGCCTCTTTACTGGGAACACGTGTCTCGATCTAAAACCGCTGAATTTATTAGCGGGCTTTCTGTTGTGAGCTCTAGTAGTAACACCTTAGAATTGCATTAAGGTCCGTTTCTTTAGGTTTTGGGGGTGTTTTTTTGCTTGGTTGGTTTTTTTCCAGGGGGTAATTTCTTTGTCTGTGGTTTGGGTTTTTTTTAGGATAGAAAGAAGCTATTTCTAGCTATTTTAGCACACAAACGGATTACCTTTTTCCAATTTAGATTTATAGGATTGGATCAAATCCTATATATTTCAGAGCTATATACGTATTCGTTGCTAATAAAGAAAGTGTGTGTGTATATATACACATTTAGATGTGTGCAAGATTATATTCATTGCCTCCCCAAACACTTCTCAGTCCTTTACACGGTTTGGAAGGAGTTTCCAGCAATTTTCTCTTTACCGTTTCCCACCATGTCTGGGACCCTGCACCCACTGGACTTTGACTTCCAGCACTGAGTTAGAAACACTGAGGTCCTTAGGTGCGTCGCAGCATGTACAAGTTGCCTACCCAGATGGCAAACTAAATTAGCTGACCGTGCTGCTACTTAGCTGATCTGGACACGTATCATTAATCCACTGCAAGTCAGACTGTCTTGTGTTCCCTGTTTAAATCCTAGAGCAAAGCTCTATAGATTCTTCATATATAGATAAGTGGCATCCTAATTATTTTTATATAATCTGGGTTAAATACCTGCAGTAAAGCACATGCTTTTGTTTGATATCAGACATGGGAAAGCTAAATCACCTTGCTGCTGAGATTAGCTCTATCTTTCTCTGGCTACTGTGTTATATTGCATTTTATGCAGTTGATAAAGACGCTAGATAACTTAGAACCAAAACTAAACTCCTTCAGGTGCCAGTAGATTTTCCTTATTATTACCTTATTATTTCCTCCATTATTTTTAGTTTGTTTTTTTTTTAATTTTTGCTTCTAAGCTTGAGTCTTGCTACTGCTTAATCAGTTACTTTGGAGAGCTCTCTGCTTTCCAGAGTCTTATAATTAAAGCCCTTGGTCAGTTTATGTCTTTTTCTCATTAAGCCAAATAATCTTCTCACACTCTTCTTGCGAAGGGTGTTTTCTAGGCTTCCTGGCAGAGCTCTGTATGTCTTTTTTTTTCTCCAATACTTTTCAGATATTTGACATAAATTTAACTACAGAGAGCATTACCAGAAACACCATTCCAGCAATTCTCTCTTACTGTTTTCCACCGTGACTGGGGCCCTGCCGATACAGATACTTTAGCAAAGCTACTGCTTTGGAGAGGGGGGCAATTTTCATGCTCAAGACAATTTATTTGATGAATATAAGTAATTATTTGAGTCACATAACCGGTTTCATGAAAGACTGTCCTCCTAGAATAAGTTCAGTCAGTGTAGCGCAGGTTGCCTCAGTGTTTGGGACAGAATTTTTTAGCAGAAGTTTTATTTTACTCAGAGATGATGACACATTCTGTTACTGCTTGATATTCAGTGGGGTTTATGCCATAATTCCACAGAGGTTTTGGCTCTTCTAGAGTATCTTGAAGCCACTTCTTTGGATGTCTTCATCCCTCCCCCTGCCCATAGAGCCTCTCAAGCAGTCCACTCCTTTTGCAGTAGATGCAAGAAGGAAACTCAGAGTTAGGAAAAATAATTCCACTTTTATATATTTCTTCTTCTCATTATAGTTGATGGACTAGGTTGAGCCCTTCCAGATTTTCATTCCAGGTTTTGTTATTTTCTGATAGAAGTGACAAACAGTTTGTGTGGGCTGTACGCACTTGGTATTCTGATACAATCGCTTGATTTGATATAGTCACTTCAGAGTTAAACATCCTCTGTGCTGTTGCTGTGTGAATTTAAGAGATGAATTACAATATTTGGGGGAAGAGATGACAGTATTTGAATGCAGATCCATGTAATATGTTGAATTACTTTCGTCTTGTACCCCTAAGTGTTTGAAGATCGTTCAAGAGTTGGCTAACTACATTTTGCTCCATCTCTTAAAGAAAATGGGCATTGCATGTAGAAGCTGTGCAGCTCTTATCTAAGAATATGATTGCTTCTGAACAGCCAATTGGATTATGGGGTCAGCTGGCAGATGTTCTTGGCTGTGCACTGCATGTTAAAAGAGGTGTAGCATTTACATTTTTCTGTTTCTGCTCTTATTTGACTGCACTTACGCAGCATGCAGTTGCTAAGCTATTTAAATATGTAGTTATACATGATGAAAGGTTAAATATGAGTTATGGGGGGTTTATTGCTTGAATATTCTTTTATAGGTTTTCAGGATTACTACAAGAAAATGCATCTTGTTTTAAAGACTCATGAATTCCAAGGATTATCTTTTTATTGATTGCTCTAATATATATTCTTGTCAAGATTTTCCCTCCTTCTCCTTCCCTCCCCCTGTCTCTTACCCAGTCCTGCTAAAGGACAAATATCATAGCAAGTAGTTTATTCCCTTTATATATACTGTATATATTTAAGCAAACATCTTTAAAGGCTTTGGAGCATTTGTAAAGGCAGGCATAGCAGGAAAAAAGTAGTAATATATTTGAAATTTAAACTTACTGCTTTCTTTAAAATGAATATTTTATTCTTAATGACATTTTCTGGTGTTTACTCTAGAATATGAGAAATATAGACATCTTACACATTACAGCTGCAAGTACTTTTCCTGAAATTGCATACAGAAGTTTAACAAAAGGGAAAAGGAGGGCAGTGGTGCATTTATAGGTCTGATCTCTCAGAAGCAGGTGTGAAGATACATGAATTTCTGGTAACCTTTTCATAGAAAATGACTGGTTCAGTCCTATTTGCACTTCAGAAAAGCCAAAATCTTTTGATCAGCAAAAAATGTGTCAAATTTATTTTCAAAAGTGAAAATCTTACAAAATTACAGACTTTAAAAACCCTCCATAACCATGTACAAGATTGGGTGGGCTTTGAGATTGCTGTTAACTGTAGAAGTAAGTTTGCAAATCCCACCAAGTTGGGTGGGTGTGTTGATCTGCTTGAGGATAGGGAGAATCTACAGAGGGATCTGGACAGGCTGGATCGATGGATGGGCCAAGGCCAAAGGTATGATGTTCCACAAGGCCAAGTGCTGGATCCTGCACTTGGGTCACAACAACCCCCTGCAGCATTACAGGCTTGGGGAAGAGTGGCTGGAAACTGCCCATCGGTAAAGGACCTGGAGGTGTTGATCAACAGTGGCTGAATATGATCCAGCAGTGTGCCCAGGTGGCCAAGAAGGCCAACGGCATTCTGGCTTGGATCAGCACTAGTGTGACCAGCAGGACCAGGGCAGTGATTGTCCGCCTGTACTCAGTACCAGTGAGGCCACACATTGAGCACTGTGTCCAGTTTTGGGCCCCTCACTACAAGAAGGACATCGAGGTGCTGGAGCGTGTTCAGAGAAGAGCAATGAAGCTGGTGAAGAGTCTAGAGCACATGTCTTATGAGGAGCAACTGAGGGAACTGGGGTTGTCTAGCCTGGAGAAAAGGAGACTTGAGGGTGACCTTCTCGTTCTCCACAACTCCCTGAAAAGAGGTTTCTAATGAGCTGGGGTTCAGTCTGTTCTCCTGAGCAACAAGCAACAGGATGAGAGGAAACAGCCTCAAGTTGTGCCGGGGATGCTTGGGTTGGACTTTAGGAAAAATTCCTTTACAGAAGAGCTTGTCAAGCAGGAACAGGCTGCCCAAGAAACTGGTGGAGACACCATTCCTGAAGGTATTTAAGATACATGTGGATGTGGTGCTGAGGAGCGTGATTTAGTGATGACCTGGAATTATTCTTATTTTCATCCTTTTTTTGGTATAATACTCAGTTTGCTCTTTCTTTGCATAGATGTATCTTTTACACATACACACGTATGTATGTATATGCGCATGTGTATGAAGCATTTTCAAAATGCATTAGGAGTGAAGTTTGAATCCAGTGTCTTTCACTGCCATCCCTGAATTAGCTCACATCTAATCCTTGGATGGCGAGCTGCATACATAACCCTTAATTTTCAGTATCAGAAATTGGTCTTCAAGAATATCTTTAATAATGCAGCAGCTATAAATAGCTTGTGCTTAAATCACTTCTTTTATAATATAGATTTCTAATTGTCAGAAAAGTCACTGAACTTTTTCAGGGCACTCATAAAATCTCTTCCTCTCACAGATTTCAGCTGCCAGGAGTTTATTTCGGAGCCCAGTCCTGCGCTGCTGTTTCAGTAGCGGTGGCTGTGTAAGACCCCTCTTTGTGGCATGCAAGGACGTGGCTGATCTACAGTTTCCTCTGGCTTTGTCTATTGACATTCGTTTGCTTCTGGAAACAAAAATCCTATCCTTAATCTTTGTTTTACCTTCAGAAGGTCTGATTTCCTCCCACTCAGCCTTGAAGGGAGGAATTACAGTGTAGAAAACATTTGTCCTCTGATTCTAGTGTGGTTTTACAGTATCATAAAAATGACAAGTCTTTTTGCCTGCTACACAAATGTGGGAGAATTTTCAGTGTCAAAAACAGCGAGAACCTCCTGGTTTCCTTACGCTTTTCTTGCTGTGACTGGACGTTTTGATACTAAGCAATAATTTGGTTCGTTAAATGGGCAAAAGTAGCAAGCCCAATGTGTGCAGCCTGGGTGCTATCTCAAATTCCTGAAGCGAGTGTCTGGAGAGGCCACCACGTGAGCGGATGCTGCTTCACTTCCCAAGGAAAACGCAGCCGTTTTCCCCGTTGCCTTTCCGGATGATAACCCTGTAGCATCTACTCTAATTCCCAGCATATATTAATTTTGTATTCATCCTCAATAGCTATCCACAGTGGATTTTCATTTCTCCTGCAGGGTTTCTCTTGAATGAAGAGTTATATAAACATATTTTTACAATTGCCACTCATGAAAAGCTTTACCTTGCAAAAACAGAGCACTTTAACCACTTGCTTAGAAGTATTTTTCACTTGGCTTTTTTTTTTCTTTAGAGCTCCTTTAAACTTCTCTTTAATCTTGATGTATGGTGTAATGCTATTTTCTGTAATTGTGAGAGTACATTTGCACTTTGTGAAATTAAATATCTTACAATGCCAGTCTCCATCCTGGCATTACTCCGAATCCACGAAAATTAGCAGCCTTATGCTAACTGATTAAACTACATTTTCCTGCCTTCTACAGCCCCTACCAAGTTCTTCATGAAATATGTATCAAAGCAGGACTTTTTGCTGTAAAAGAAGGTGTTATGTTTGCATCTCTGGAACTGAAAATTGACCCGTAATCATTTCTGATTCAAATACAGTTCCTATGTTTGTTGTTGAAAAAGCTCTTTATTGTTTAATATGATAGTATACTGCAAAATACAGTGAAGGACAGGACGTACACCCAAAGTGCTTCGTCCTGTTTATTTTTCTGCAGAGAAGATGGAATTAAATGGAAAATCAGCCGTGGAAGGTTGGGTGGCCCAGTGGACGAAGTATTAGCATTTCACCCAAGGAACTGAAGTTAAATTGGTTTGGGCGATATTTTGTAAGGAAAGAAGTTTGGTTTGTGCTGAATCTCTGGTGGACAATATGTCATGTTGGACCAGCATGCGCTATGTGTCATAAATCAGCGTGACAGCGTCTAACACCGAGACTGAACTTACTCTTGCTTGTCTTTGTCTTAGGAGCAGGAGAACACACAGGATTGATGCCTTGGTTACTCCTTGGCAGCAGATGTAATCTTGAGGGTTTTTTCCCCCCTCCTTCTTCCTTTTAGAAAGTTTTCTATTCCTTTTCTGCAAAGTTTTGCAATGTAATTTGTTCTCGGGTTTAGGTTCACAATTGTTAAGGAAGGAGAAGTGCTGCTTAACAGTGAAAATATGGACATACCTTCTGTTCTGATTGGAACTCACCCAGGAATATTCAGAATGAAAAATGATGGTGTCTTCACCTTTTCATATGGTAAAGAGCTATTTGGCATCATGCATTTTATCATATGACTTCAGAAAGGGTGAATTACGCAGAAGTATCTCTTCACGTGTTTTTGGCAAGTTAAATGAAGAGTTTGACGTGTTTTCCTTCTCATTACTGTCCTTCATAATTTCTTTGTGTACGAAATTAGTTTCCAAAATGTTATCTTGTTGATTACAAAACAATGTTTGCTCTAATAGAAGATGTGGAAATTTCTTTTAAAATGGATTCCAAGTCAAGCAGTGAAATTAATTACAGTGATTTATAGTTCCATAGAACCTGCCACATGATTTCAAAACTTTTTGGAGTGTGAATGCAACAAGGTAATGGTGAGATATTGAACGGAAGCGCGGTGAGCAGAAGGAAGCCCAGCTCTGTCCAGTTCAGGGACCTTGTGTGCACAATATGAATCATGGTGCAGAGCATCCACCCTGAAGGGAAGGTTGGATCGGGTTGCATTGCGGTGGGTTGAGTTGGCGAATGAGGTACCAGCCTTGGCCTGATTTAGCATCTATTACCGTCAGAAACCAGTGAGAGGCTATTCTAGGAATATGCTTTAAGAAAGGACATCACAGCAGTCTGCCTACCCACAGCTCTGATTTTGGGAAGACTGCAGTAAAGAAACTAATTTCTTCTTTGTGGCGTGGAGTATCTCGTATACCCTTTGGTCAGCCACATATCCAAGTCGAGATGTGTCTCATATGGAGGTCTTCTGCGTTTGCTCTGCTAGATACGCAGCTCTAGCATGCTTTTTAATTAAGATTTTGGTCACTTGCTTCATTTTTCCAGTGGACAGCAGTGTCTTTTAGAAGGTCTGAATTTTCTCATAAATGTATAGCAGTGTCCTCAGTTTAAAGGTGACCAAATTCAGTTGTTTGGCTTTATTTGTAGAATGGAGTTTGTTAAAAATGGTCTGACTCACCTGCACACTGTGAACATATCTTGAGCATTCAAAACAGAAAATTCCTACTTTCTGAGTGTTCTTTGTGAATACGAGAGAATAACTGGAAATGAAGTTGCTGCTCAAACGGGGAGGATAGACGTGAAGATGTGTGCTGTGTGAATTCATCTGTCAGAGCTACTGAGAAACCCAGGAACGCTCAGGCACCTCTTGCATTATGGTCCTTAAAATAACCCTGGTCTTGCCATTTTAAAGTATTTAATATTGCTGTGTTGATCAGTCTACAGCAGTTATCATTGATTAATACTTAAAAAACGCTAATATTTTTTCTGGTGCAGACGTTTCTTATGGTCGTTTCCCAGAAATTATATCCATATGATTTGTTCTGTTTGCTTTGTCTTATGCACTGTAGCTGATTGATAGATTCAGGAATGGATTTTATTTTCTTTTTATGTTGTTTAATTGTTTTCCTCCTCCAAGACAGCAGAATGAAAGTGCAAATGACCTCTGTATTCCTCTTGATCCTATCCTCACATGACTGGGCGGGTTGTGCCAGGCTTGCCATCAGCTGAATGTGTACATTTGAACTGTAAGTTGAATGCATGAATTTTGCATCTTTTTTAGGTGACAGCATCACGATTGTCAGCATTACCAGACTGCTAGCTGGAATATAAACCACTCTGAGATTTCGGATTTCAAGGCCCAATTACAGCTTTCTGAGCGGCTGTCAAACACAACCCCGGTGTCAGGGAGGTCTGTTGTTTGCAAGGGCTGTTTTCCAAAAGTTGAAATTCATCCTAGTCACATGCCAGTGGGTTTGGAGAAAGAAAGGAGAAATTAAAACTGTTTCCATTGTACAGCTGCCTGGGCTCTCCCTGCCTCCTGAAGTTTTTGTTTTAGCAGGGTGTCGTGGATGAATATATTTAACACGGTTTGATTTGACAACAACTCCAAATTTTATTGCTAGTATAAGGTAGATTAAAAGGGTTGGATTTTAGCAGCACATAATGATTAACCAATTTAAGAACTAGCAAGTGATTTAGCAAAGTAAAACAGTGACTTGATTACAGATTCAAGACGGACAAGATTCACGCTAACTTACTACAAGGTACCTTAAATCAAGATCTCTTTTGTATAAACAGAAAACATACAGACACACATACAAACAAACAGAAACGCTTGCATCCAGAGCCCGCTCTGAATGCACAAGGCGAAACACCTAAAAAGGTAGAGAGGTGGGAGAAAGAGGCCAGCCTGTAGTCAAAATCTCCCTCTGAGTTTAGAGTAAATACTCGCGATGCATCGGCATTGCTCAACGGGCAGTGGGTGAGTCTCAAGGAGGTGGTTCTCACCCTGGCCTTATGTCGACCTTGCCAGCAGCAGACTCTGAGAGGAGTCCCAGCGTCTCTTAGGGGAGATGCTGGGTGCAGCCCACTGCGATCCAGGAGAGCACAAAGGGATCTCCTTTTGAATTGCTAGGTATGGGGTCTGAGACAATTGACTTTTGTCAGGTATTCTTCCATTTTGAGCTAACTCGAGTGATGTAACGGTTCGGTTTGCACACATCCAGAGCTTGCTAGGTGTTAAGGTTCTGGTATTTTCCCATTACTTGCACATGCCCAGAACCCGCTGGATCTTGGTGTCCTAGCATCCCCCCTGTGGGCTATGACCAAGTACAAGTGTACCAGCTCATAAGAAGGTCCAAGATGATAAGGAGTGGAGGAGGAACCAGTGCCAAGTTGCTCCTCAATGCTTTGGTCCACTGCAGGAGGTAATTGTCATTACTGTCCCCAGAGAATAGGGGAGGCAGGAGCCAGGTATGTTAAGGGGGGTCCTGATGCTCTGGTCCACTACCCGTCACAATCTGCGTTTGGCTTTTCCAGTGGACTGTTGTGTAACGCAGGGCGGGGAGTCACACCTTGTATGGAGCAGCTCGTGAGTGGGGTGAGGGAGGGACTCGTACCACTACACAGGGACACAAAGACTAGACTTGCAAATATGTGTTTGCACAAAATAAGCTAATCCTTCCTCATGACTGTGACCATCTTTGTGTTGTAAGTGTCTGTTGCAGGCCATAGCCACCAGTAGAAAAGCTGGAGACAGGCAGATTTTTATGCGTGAATGAAATGCCAAAGCATAGATTCTTCTCCAATAAGATGTGTATTCTGACCCGTCTAATTTTATTTACTGCTTCTCACTCGAGGAGTGCATAAATCAGCAGTCCTGCAGCCTGTTGTGATTTATTGCTTAATTAAAAGTTATGAGGGCTTTTAATCCGTCTATAATTTGTATTATTTTTGAGTCAGCTGTTTTCCATATTGTATCTTAACCATTCTATGATTCTATGACAAACTTCCATCATTTACTGAAGGAAGCCTTTTGTGAGCTCTCATATTCACTGGCAGATGCGGCACACAGCAGTGTCCAGGTGTTCCAGGTTGACCGTGGTGTTCAAACTCAGAACCAAAGATAATTGAATATAAACTTAGTAAAGTTTACCCAGCGTCTATTACAGTTTGATGGCAAACATGGCCTGTGGGTTTGTTAGAGTTACAGGCTAATTTTAAAAGGGATGATGCTTATTTCAACAGATGTTAGCTACACTGGAATTTAAAAAGCAGGTTTAAAATGGTTATTTATGTTTTAATGAGAATTAATTTGGCTCTACTATTGAACCACGTGCTGATGCCAAAGCAATGGAACAATCAGTTTTAATGTTTTGTTTTAGTTTGGTTGTTGGGTGATTATTTTTTTTTTAGTTGGTAGGTTACTGAGGTGTTTTTTCCTTAATTAAGGTTACAACAAACATGCATTATAAATCTTGTATAAAATATATTATGTTATATATTGTTATATATA
>NW_010413597.1:0-2010 GCF_000710305.1 Buceros rhinoceros silvestris
ATGGCAGGGAATACAAATGCTACAGGTTAGTGTAAAGCAAGCTCTCCTAAAAAGGAAAGCTGTGCCAACCTATCACAGGGGTGAACCATTGTACCATTTTAAAGAAGGGTTTGAAGCGAGTCTTAACCCTTTGAGCAGGGAGCCAAGATTGATTTCTAGGTGATATCTGAAGGAAAGGTGGAGAAGAGGGGACAGGTAGAGGTGCACATGTCACACCTGCATCTTTGTGCCTGGTGCAGCCAGGAGGGTGCAGACCCCTGCCCACCACCCCTGTACTGGTCAGAAAAATGGGCACAGCAGCATCCTGTCCTGATCTGGTGCTGACCACCCTTGCGCGGGCCTCATCCTCCGCCACGTCCTGCGCCTGCAAGGAAACACGGGAAGCCCACGGGTCCAGAATGCCCATGAAACAGGTGCTCCCTAGAACTCGGGGCTGAAAAGCATTCCAGCATTCGTGGCATGAAGTTTAGCAGCCAGGTCACTGTAACGTGCGTGCGTGTGTGTGTCTCTGACCACGGTGATAGTGCGGCCCAGTAAATACAATTTTTGTCACTCCTAGTTGAAAGCCAAAGGCACTTTACTGACCTGACAGGGTGGAGTCTCAGGACTGGTCTGGTCTTGCCTTGGCCTGAGCTGCTTTTATCTTGTTTTAACAACTGCCTGGCAATTAATGAACTCTTCCTGCTTTAGCTGAACTCAAGCCCTTTGTGTTAAGTGGGGCTGTGGGGGCTACTGTCCACCTTTCAAATTCCAGTTGGGAATTGATGAAGAGGGAGCATGCAAAAATAACACCGGGCTCTCCCAAATCGAGGCAGAAGAAACCTCACTGTGAACATCAGACTTCCCCCAGCAAAGGACTGAGGATGCTGGAGGCTCTCTGTGGCTCCCTGCCACCTCTCTGCCTGAGGAAACCTGGCACTATGGGCCAGGTCTATATGTAGACCCGGAGGGGCATTGAAAGGGTGAGGAAAGGACAGACACTGGGAAGTCTCTGTGTAACCACTTTGATTACTTTACTAAATAGGGGGTTCTGTATCAATTAGATGACTTGGACTATCAGACTGCCAAACATTAACCAGACTCAGCTCCATATGACTGCTGTCTTCCCTTTTCTCCCCATAACGAGACTTCAGGCCTTAAGAATAGCCTGAAGCAGGCAGGCAGACCCTGAGCCATGGGGAATTATGGGGTTTGTCCCCCGAGACTGTTCTCAGCTGCCAGCAGCCAGTCCTCACATCTCCCAGGCTGGTGCCGAGGGCTATCTGCCTGTCTTGGGTGCTCTCTTTCCAGCTACACACTTTGAATAATTCAGCCCTGTGTTTTTTGACACATCTGTTGATGTCGTATTGGCAACTCACAGCCTGCACCTTCTTGTCAGCTATTGACCGAGGCAATACTGCAGAACTGCCAGGCACAACCCCAAGCTGACCAGCTCTACCACTCCTGCTTTGGCTCTGGCTACGATCACCATCTGCTGTCTGTGCCTGGCAGTTTGCAGATGATTTCCGAGTCTTCAAGATTCATCTCAACCAGTTTGGGGATTTAGCTGGGAATCGTAGCAAGTTACAGCTTTGGCTGCAAGGGCCAAGTTTTCACCACGTCTGCTCAGCACGATTTGCCAACATGCTTGGGAGAACTCCTCCCTCGGCGCAGCCCCTGCTCTTTCCCCGCTCACGCCATAGCATGAGTTGGGAAAAGGGTCAGCTCAAGCATTTGGCAGCTCTCCATGCTCCAGCCCAACTCCTCCCTGGGCCTTTCTGCCATTTCTGGAATAAACTGACACTGAGAGACTGATCTGGGTCCTGTGCCCAGGGCTGGCAGCAGAGCCCATGCTGCAGCTGGTGGAGGGGGACAGTTGTTGGCTCAAGCCAACAAGGTCATGAATGAAGCACTGTTTGCCTTGAAACATCTCGAGGCTGCTGCTCACGGAGCACGGAAACACCCGTGTTTGCAGGGCAGAGCGTGTGCAGGAACTTCCAGGGTTTTCTGCAGCAAAGTGCCTGGAAACAC
>NW_010413597.1:2142-2469 GCF_000710305.1 Buceros rhinoceros silvestris
AGCGGATTGGAGGGTCAGAACATCTTTTTGAGTATCGCTGCCGCTCACTCTGCTTCCCAGCAGGGTCCTTTCGGGAAGGATGCTGGAAGGAAGCCACCCCACCACTGGGGTGGCTGCTCATAGGCTGAGACCGTGACAGGACTGTGATTTAGTATATCCAGTACAAAACCAGCCAGTGAGAATTTGCTACTGGTTCCCATCTTGCTTCAACTGGTTTATGTCTTTCTTCATTGTGCTTTTTTTTTTTTCATGCCATGCCTCCCTGATTGCCTTTCCCAGAGTTGGGCAGTGCTTCTCCTGGACAGCAGTGGATGGGGACCTTACTGA
>NW_010413597.1:2631-4901 GCF_000710305.1 Buceros rhinoceros silvestris
GATATATTGAGGTGGTCAGGGCACCCAAACCCTGGGAGAGGAAGTTGATAGAACAGAACATTTTCTGCTACAGCTCCCAGGAAATTCCCCCACCAAAGATTGTCCTCCTCCCCTCGGGCCAAGCTGGATTTTTTGGGAAAGTTGGGCAGTGTGACAATCCCTTGCCCAGAGGGTTAAATCATGCTGTGGTCCTGCTGGGTGTCTGACGTTCACTTCCTACCACCAGAGTAATACGCAGGAATAAACCCCACCAGGAAAAAGCATCATTCTTGAGCCCCACTGCACTGAGTGTGACCCTACCATGCCCTTCCCCAGGTACTAAACCACCTTCACCCTGGTACCCAGGGCACCAAGCCTTGGTGGCTCACCCTCTGCTTGCATGTACCCCCATGCCCACAGCACACGCACTCAGTTAACTGGAACCATTCTCTTGCTGGCAGTGAGTTTAGACCTCGTCTCCCCATTCTCCAGCGCCACTCCTCTACCCCACGCTCTTTGCCCTGCCAGTGCTCACCTGCTCTGATCCTGGTCTCTCCTCACTAGCAATGGTCCAGCAGTGAGGATTCAGACCTGGCTGTCACAGACTCCGCAAAGGCTGGCAGTGATCTGACAGCCACATGACACCAGTTCAAGGGCTCCTGGAGGGAAAGTCGTGGTTGGACCTGTCAGGAATTACCTGCTCTGCATGTTCCTGGCAGGACCATGATAAAGCATGTTGTAGCCCCAGCACATAAAGGTTGGGGATTATTTGTACGAAACAAACAGTTCAAGAGCCAGGCTTTTGTCGTGCCCCTTGGCTCATGGGGGTTTGACTGTGGGAAGGAGCTGAGCCATTTCAGGAGGTCTCACATGTCCTGAAGGGTTAGAAAACTGCAGAGGGGCAGAATGGAAGCAGGAAAAGTTTGCCTTCCACAGGGAGGGCATCTCATAAAATGGATAAAACTTTGTGATAGGTCAGTTGGTTGACCAGGACCATGTGCAAGGGATGAAGAGAAGGAATTGGCTGAAGTTCTGGGTAAGGCTTGTTTTACGGGACTGTAGCTGAAACTCCTCTGGTACCCCAGCTGGAAAGCGTCTCCGGTACAAACGGTGCTGCCGGTCTGGCAGGCATGGAAACAGAGATGATGTCCAAATCTGTCAATACAGCCAACCAAACACGGCAAGCGGTATTTCAGTGCCAGTCTCCCCAGTGGCACAGGCAGAGAAGATATCTCCTCCCTGCTCCTCCTGAGCATCTTCCATCGCTTGGCCGTGAACATGTCAGCTCTTCTGGCATGACAGAATGACCATCAAACCACCACCCCCCTTCCAAGGTGCAGTGAGCTGATCTGAACTCCTGCAAACTCAGCAACCATAAGTCCTTGTGGGCTCAGGGCAGGTTTGTGTGTCCTGTTACCTGCCGAAGGGCACGTGGTTTGCAGAACAGGGCACCAGAAGAGGGCTATTTCAGTGCCACCCTCCCCAGTGGCACAGGCAGAGAAGATATCTCCTCCCTGCTCCTCCTGAGCATCTTCCATCGCTTGGCCGTGAACATGTCAGCTCTTCTGGCATGACAGAATGACCATCAAACCACCACCCCCCTTCCAAGGTGCAGTGAGCTGATCTGAACTCCTGCAAACTCAGCCATAGCAAAACACATTTTTGCTTTAAAAGGAACAAACAATAAGGAATTCCCATCATCCTGTGCTGGTCCTAATGTGGCCAGTTGCTTGAACAGTCTTTGACATCCACCTACCTGGAAGAAGTTGAATAGAAACTGTTGGAGAATCACTGATCTGTCCCCTGCTGTGCAGAAAGCCTGATTTGCAGGAGCTCTTTCTGAGCGATCTGTTATCCAGCTCTTAGTCCATTTATCAAGTGCCTGACTGAGGCAGTTTGGCGTTAATTCAGGCGGGTTTCTTGAGGAAGCCAGAATTATGTGATATTACTGCCTGTCAATCCCGATGTTGCCACCTTCCATCAAGTTGAGCTGAGAGGTGGAACTGTCAGAGGTACAATGTTCTCACACAGACCATGAATGTACGTAACCCGGGTAGAGGGACCAGACCCAAATTAGGGCTCTGCTGAGAAAGGCTTCCTTCTGAGATCTGCTGGACACACGAGGGAGCACGCCAGAAACTGAGCATGATCATTTCTGCTGCCTGTGGAGCTAGTTTATAAACAGAATATTTCGTGGCAGTAAATCAAACACCCGAGAAAATGTTAAAGCCTCTTGGTTTGAGAAACAGATTAAGCTCATGTAAGTAAATGCTGATCCTGGAGAATAATAA
>NW_010413598.1:0-11408 GCF_000710305.1 Buceros rhinoceros silvestris
AAGCCATGAATGAATGTGAATGAATGAATGATTCCCATCCTCAAATACGCTCAATCTGCTGCAGTGGAAGAAGTCTGAGCTTTGAAAGGCTGGGGAGAACTTTGTGTGCTCATCTTCATACAGACCCATTTCTCTCCACAGATCCCCATCCAGGACATTAGTGCTTTTATTTTTGGTACATCATCTCCTGCTCCGAGCTTCCCCACCAGCACAGCACTCCCTGGCAGCACAGCACTCCCTGGCACAAAACATTTCTAACTGGGACAACAATGTGGCTTAGTTGATGTAAAATGAGTTGTATCAGTTTACATGAGCTGTGGGACTGGTCCATATCTAGATTTTCCTTAAAACTACTCACTGAATTCCTTGTGGCAATTAGGATTTCAGAAATGGGTACAAGTAGAATATTTTTAAATCTAATATGTATATCCTAGAGTTTACCTGGAAAAGAATAAACCTGAGGAACTCCCATACACAAGAAATATAATATTGCTCACATGGTGCTCCTATGAAGGAGCTCGGGGATACCTAAGGGGAGCTCTGATTGCCTTTCCACCTTCCTAGGAGATGAACTCCAACTTGCAGCTGACATCTGCCATGAAAGAATAAGGTTAAATCATACACACAACTAGCTTACACACATTCCGAGTGCACTGCAGCCAGGGCAGATCTCAAGCTCAGTTTCTTAGGTAGGACTGCCAGTCTGTGGCAGCAGAGAGTACAAACCCTGCTAAACAGCGCTGGCTGACTGCTGCGACCTAGCTGTGCCACCCATGATGAAGTGCTGACAATCAGGGCCCATGGGTGTGTGCTCTGCCCAGCCCTCCTTTATTTAGCTGTCCTAATATGGCCAGAGATACAAGAAACCAAACCACACCAACCCAACCAGCTAAAGCAAAGAAAGCAACATCCTCTCCTCTTTTTTATTTGCTGATGACCAAACCTAAGCTTTGCAGTCTTAGGTATGAGCTCAAATCAGCAGTGCAGAAGTGTTTGCTAAACACAAACACAGAAAACAAGAAATTAACCCCAACCAGCCAAGCTCTTTGTAGCTTGTGCTGCAGGAACTGAGATGCAAAAAGCCTCATGCTGCAGGAGTGATACTCTGGTGCTGAGCTCACAGACCTGCACTGCGAGCTGAAAGTACCTGTGGGAAGCCAGAGCATGAAGATAGCTAACTGAGAGGGAGAGGTGTGGACCAAGGGGGTGGAAAGAAGTGGATGCTGATGTTCATGGGCAGAAAAGCATCTCTGGACAACAGGGACCTCCAATGTCTGATGTCAGTCTTGGTACTGTACCAGCCTCAAACCCATTCTGCAGACACCTGCTGCCCTTGAGCTGGGCAGCACAGCTCAAGCACTGTCATCCAGCAGCATCATTGCCACAAATAAATAAAGTTCCTTCACCCTCATCTGGATGTGCTGTAACAAATCTGGGTCCCTCTGGCAAGCAGTTCCACCAGACTCGCACTTATTTTCCTTCTGCCCAGGAGGTATGTTCCATCAGCAAACCAGGGATAGAGGTGAAGAAAAAAGCACCGTCAAGATACTTTTTAGTCTCTCCAGCTGAACTGATCGGCGAGTTGGCAAGGGTAACAGGCCAGGAGGATGTGCAAACATACAGTAGTACCCAGAACGAGATTACTGCTCTGATCTCCTTCGCAGAGGAGTGCAGGAGTAGAAGAGACAGAAGGTTGCAGCTGAAATGCAGGACCCTACCGAAGAAGCAGAGAGGATGGTGATGTAGCTAAAGTGGAGGGAAGGAAAGCAAGCAGGAGAAGAAAACTTGTAAGTGCCTTTTTTTAATTCTAAGTTTTCTCAGACTTGCTTCGCTCTAATCTTTAATTCATATTTTCATTACAGTCTCTTTGCTCTGTAAAATCCGCATTTCATGTAAAAGCAGCAGTTCAAACATCAATTATTTGACATAAGCCAACCCCTTGTTAAAGTCCCCTACTCTACATATATGTAGGCTCCAATAAAAGAAGCATTAAACATTCATTAAATTAGAAATACATGAAGACAGTGTCTGCCACTCTCCTCACAGAGATATGCTTAATAATCCCAACCTTCCAGAGCAGCAAAAGCAAACCCGTCTCTAATCCTTTTAGAAAGCCTGACCATGCAAAACACTCCGGCCTCCTGCAGTCTGCCTGTGAGTCACCCAGAGATATTAGCTCTTGCAGGTCAGATCCTCCGCTGGAGTCAGTCAGAGTAAAACAACACTGCCGGCGTTAAACCAAGCGACACGGACTCAGGATTTGCCTTGAGGCTTCTCTTGCAGCAAAATGGTTTACAGCAACGTAATTGGATAATAATATCACTTTTGGTCTTCTAAGTTACACCAAGAACCTGATCAGGTGGGGAACACCGTGCCTGGGCTGCTTTAATTTAACCGTCTGGGCTGCTTGTGTTCTGCAAAAGGAACCTGTTTTCCCAGCCTCAATCTACGAACTTTCCACCCCCCAAAAAATCCAAACCCATCCCCTTCTCCACAGTACACTAATGCGATGGTAGTGGATCTTGCACTAGCACTGCCATAGGCTTCTGCACACAAATTTCAGCAATGTTTTCCCAAGGGGAAACAATCACTGGTGAGCAGATGCTTCTTCATAAACATTTCTGAGTTTAAAGAGCAATGCAGACCATGTAATGTGTTTCCCACATCTTCATAAGCTGTATCCGCCTAATGAGAGCTTTGGAGCAAGTCCCATCCAATGAACGACTTCTTAAAACCCCCCCGACCCTTTTCTTTAGGGTGCCTGTAGACGTTCGTTTTGAACTCTGCTGGGGTGGAAACATGGAAACATGGTTACGACCTGGGGTACAAATTGAGGATAGCAGCTTTCAGCTCCTGCCTGGCCTCCGGCTGCCTGGCAGAGTCTTCTGTCTTGTTTAATATGCAAATTATCCTTTTCTTGCTTCCTGGGCAGGGGAAGAGACCACAAATGCTCAAGAAGCCTTAGCTGACCTGTGAGTATGCAGAGGAACATGCTAGGTCGAAAGGGGTGGCTGTCCCGCTGGCTCCCTACCACAGCACTCTTTGAATCGAGCTTTTCCCGGCAGCATCCCTGTCACTCTGACTCTACAGAGTCCAGCAGCTACTGCTTTGTGTGACCACTGAGCTGTGTGATAGAGTTAATCACATTAAGTGCTGTTCAGTTCATCTCTTTTTTGTTCTCTAAAGGCTTTTCGTCTCCCTTGCCTCTTTTAGTCTCTCCTCTAAACTTCAGGAGGTGGCAGATTCAGCTCAGCCGTCCTGGACACTATCCAGCACTAGCATGGCTAATTTGGGAAGCTTTTCCTTCTATACACCTTTCCAAAGCTTTTCACCATTACTACATGACTCTTCCAACAGCTGTGTCCACATGGAGCGGGTCAGTCCTGAGTCAGCAGGGCATTTAAGCATCTGGGTAATCCAACTGCGTGAGATTTCCAAAAGCAGTGGAGGGGCTCTTGACAGATGCTTACATACCTAACTCTCATCAGCAAATTCAGCATTCACGTGCCTTTAACCACTTCACCCAAAGGGATGGAGGTGAATGAGCCTCACTGAAAAATCAGATTCAGTGAAATTGTTTCTTTTTTCAAGGAACAGTAAAGCAAGAACTGAAGTAGTTTGTCAGGTCAATGACTGCCTGGCCCAAATACACCACCCTATTTTCAGTGTTGATCTTCTACCAGCTTTTAAATCAATCCTTTTCTTCCTCTGTTGGTAATTAAATCACCCCTTTAATTGAGCTAACAGGGCACCCCAGTTTACATTCCCACTGGTAAACACAATGAACATTAGCTGACAAACACTCAAAACCAAATCCTTTGTAGTCTCAGGTATTTTCTTTTGCATTCAGCCTTCCAAAACCATTGATTTTCATAGCTGGCCACAGAGTCTTGGAGCACTTGGTTCAGTCATCCTGATGTTAAGGTGGCTTCTACAGGTTCTACAAACATGGAAGATGACTCCTCATTGGGGGTGGCATTTCTGTATCAGCCCAGCAGAGTCAGCTGTGAAACAACCACCAGCCTCCACACACTGGGCAAGCACTGCCCAAAGAGGAGTAGGTCCTTCCTGTGACCCCTCAGTCTGACATCCGGTAGTGGGGTCAACCCAGTACCCAAAACGCCGTGTGGTTCCCATGGATACTTCATCCAGCAAGATCGAGGGGTGATGCAGCTATGCTACACTACTGGCTTCGGTCTCCAAGACCTAGGAAGAGGGTCGTGAAGTCCAGCAAAGTCCGGATTGGGGGATACATCTTCTTCTTGGCTGGTCACATTCAACTTGCATCTGCACAATCAATCAGCATATTGCATAGACTTTGACTGAAGGGTTTTTAACTGCAATCTTAAAATCTGGCCATTTCAGGAATTCCTGAAATAAATTAGAAGAGGAATTTTATTTAGTTGTTTTTTTTTCTAAAGGAATCTCCCCATGGCTCCAAACCACTGTTTTCCATAAAGTAAATGAAGTCTTCTCTCATCCTCTTGCCACATTTCTGTATCATCTTTATCCAGCAACAGTTGTACATAAACAAATGGCAGACAAAACTTCCTCTCCCCAAAACCCTCCTTTTTTTTTCCTCAAACTAATTGTTTTTTCCACACCTCATTGACTTTTTGCTACTGATCATGTTAGAAGCAGGTGCTTTCCAAAACAATGACCTGGAGATTCAGCGATCCACACCTTGCAGATAAATAACAAGCTATATTTATGCAATAAAGCACAGGTAATTTAATTTGATATTAAAAGCTTGGCACTTTTCAAGATAGCCGGTAATTTGGAACAATACAGACCGTGTGGGAAAGTTCTTTTTGTCAATATTGGTTAACAACTTGCACTGTTAATCCATTACCTTCACCTAAAATACAATAAATAATTTACCTTTATATGGAACCTTTTGTCCCCCCAAATCCCAAAGGGTTTTTGCAAAACAAACACATCACATTGCCCGCCCGAAGACAACACCTGGGCATTGATTTGGTTGTCTCTCTGATTAAGAAGCAAGGGCCCTGTTCACTGACTGCATTGCCAAGCCCTCTTTCTGTGGCATCTAGATGTTCCTGGGAGGTCTACCCAGTGGGGTGGTAATTAGTACTAACCCTGCTTTCATTTATAAATGTAAATAAAGTTCCTGAACTAACTTCCACACAGCATGTGGCTGGGTAGGACAGGAACAGCCTGGCCTGGGGGCTGCCTGCCCATGTGCTGGCACCAACATTCTGAAGGGACGCCCCTTTGGCCCCTGGGGACTTCCAAACATCTCCCACTTGGAAAAAAGACATTTCTACACACCGCTTGCTAGGAAAAGGTAGCCTCGAAGGTCAGCGCTTCGGTATTGCTCTACACAGCGGCATGCAAAATTCACCTTGGGACACATGTAGTGCGTATTTGTTTGCTAAAGGAAAGGCTGCCCTCGACCCCGAGAGGCTGAGAAAATCCTCGGGAGTTTCCTGGGCAAAACTTGCTGTGTTACAGAAGGAAGAAGCTGGGGTGCAGAATGCTTCCTGCACATTAACTTGACCAGAGAAATAATGAGCAGCAAGTTTGTACTCTCAGGAAATGAAGAGAGAAGTTTAGGTAAGATGCAGCTTTATATGCACGGAAATAAATTATTATTTACTCAATTTTGTGCTCATGCCTTCAAAGATGAAGACATTTGTATGGAATTATTAATGTTTATAGCATATTACAACACAGACCCATAAGAGCTTTGCCCGAATACCTGCTACTCTACCAAGGTGAAATCTGTTGAAAGTCAAAGGGATCTCTTACTTTCACTGTGTGTATGGCAGGATCAGTCTCTTTACTTTGAAATCTCTATCAACTGTGATAATTTAAAACTTTAATTAAAGACTCAGTGACAGATTATCTACAAAACGTCTTCCTGCTGCCTGGTATTTAATCACGAATGTCTCCAGAAGCCCACGCTAATGTGAGTAAGCACACTCTCCAGGAAGTATTTCACTGTGGATGTGTTAGCTTTTATCTGTCTTGTTTGGTAACAAATTCTTTTGTTTAGGATTGTTGGCAACAAAAATTAAATTAGAAGCAAAACCGGACCCCAAAACAGAAATTTATAATGCTTATTCTGTTCATCCCTCAAGAAAATGGAAGTGCCAAGGCAAAGACTATTCTAGCAATTGTGTTAATGTATGTGTGCACGGGTGAATGAGCCTTTGAAATGCTCCGAGAAGAACTTCACACTTTAGAGAGGAGAAGAAGTTAACAATTCTGTTGAGGCATTTATGGGAATTCTTAAATTATTCTCCCCAACATAGCTGTGCCATAAAATCCCCCAGGACGCTGCATTTTTGCTAATGTCAAGATTATTTTTTGCATACTATTCTGAAGGAACATTTTGTAAAACTGGGAGAACACGGGTCACCAGGAACACTGTGCTGCCCTTTCCTTGTCTCCACTCCCTCCAGCCTTTCCCTGAGCAGCTGCGAGGCTGCTCATTTGAAACTGCAGCTGGTTTTCTTTTCACAAAGCAGCAAACGGGGGATGGAAGCGCAAGTGGCGTGAAGCTGAGCCCCCTTAGAGCAGTGGGCAAAGTCCAGCGTGTCTCTAACTCCCCGTGCTGGGGGAAGGACCTCCAAGGCCACCTGCGGACTTTCTGCAGAGCACATCTACTCACCCCCCTCAGAAAGGGCATGTTAGGAGTGGCTGCTTTTGGCTCTGAACAAACAGCATTGGGGAAGGTGAAACACAATGCATTTCTCCTTTTGTGCACAGCAGTGGGTGCAAGTTGTTTGGACTTGGCAAAGAAGAACCCATTCAATATGAATCACAGATAAAACCAGATTAAGAGATGTGAGTGATGACACACTGGGGGTCCCCCCGTCCCTGCACCCTTGCCAGACCACATCCAGAGGGCTGAAGGAAATGCAAAGAGTGATCTGTGCAGTGGTGCGTAAGGAAGGGCTTTAAAAACCACACATCCCACCAATAACAAGAATCAACCAGCAGCAGGGGATGGATTTATGGGAAAGGAGAAGCAGAGGTTTGGAAGTGAAGAGTTCAGGTTCAGCTGAGAAGACCAGGGGTAAGTATCAGTAGCACCACACAGGCATGGGAGGATGGGGACCTCATGAGGGATTTTTTGCTCGGAAAGGCTTCGGCGTAGAGCAAAGTGGATGGATGTTCTCACTGAACTGCAGGAGAACCCAGGGGCAGGAGTGATAGCACAGATGGTGGCAGCCAGAGCTTGATTTTAACAGTGACAGGCAAGTTTTAGATCCTGCAGAGGAGAGAGTTAACAATAGCTGACACACTTTTGTCTGGAGAAGTCACAATGCCTAGAAATAACAACTCAAGGCCATAATTCTGCAGTCTGTCACTATCAGGAAACGTGAAACTCGGTGACCTTTCATCTCCACGACAGAAATGCTGTGCAGCACCTGGAGCCATCGCCCTTAAAATCCACCCTGAGAAACTGGACGATGGGACACGAAGGAGAAAACGTCCTCCTCCTCCCCCCTGCATTCTAGCCTCCCAGTGAACTCCGCCTGCTCTGCGTGTAATGTGGTATCCCTTGCCGAGCAGAGCCAGCTTTGCATGAGCTGCAGCATTTAGCGAAGCGCTAGATAACAACTCTATTTCTTTTGACAATAAGGAATAAATCTCCAAAGCCACTTGTTCAGACTGCTCTTAAATGATGGTGGAGGGAGGGAAATTGATATTGGCTTTTTATGAATCTTCAGGTCAGGTATGTTAGAATCAACAGATTTTTGCATTAACCTCACTGCTGCACAGCACTTTTGCCCTTGGCAAGACATAATTAAGAAAGGCATGAAAATCCATCTGAATGTATCGAGAGGAAATTATTCTCCCGTTAATGGCAGCAAGAGCTAAACAAGCAGGCACGCCACGCTGCTCGTAGGGTGCAGCAAATGACGAAAGGCTGTGTTTTAACCTAAACCAAGGATTCTCCTTACCAAACTTTTAAGGAGTAGCTTTTGAAATGAGGATTTGCACTACATGTTGGTCAGGGATTAACTTTTTTCCCCACAACAGCTGTGTCCCTTGAGCTTTTCTGTTTGCCAGTCTAAAACGATGACCACAGGGACTGGTTCCAAGCTACAATCTTTTCATCACACTGAAACACAGCACTGTCTTCACCACTGTGGTAGAAAGCAAAAGCTACTGGACAGAAGGAAAAAAACAACAACAAAAAAATGGTGTGGGGAACGTTTCAGTCACTTAAGTGAGTCTGTCAGCTTGTGTTATCTTCATGCATTTGTGAAACTGAGCTTTAATTGACTGGCTGCGGTGCAGAGCTGAAAGGTAAAATCTGTCTCAAGATGAACAGACAGCTTAAAGCATTGCAATCCTCATTCATTAGGATGTGTCAGAGGGGTCTAGAGGGGGAGGAGACTCAGCAGTGTCTGTCACTCTTTCACGTGAAGCTCCCAAAACCTAAGAGGGAGGCGAAGGGTGTGCGCCACACTCGGAGCCATATCCACGAACAGAAACAAAATTGGCTCAACAGATTCCCTGTGACAATAGAGACTACCTTGGCACCTCCTGGTTTCTATTGCTGTGTGAATGATTTAATTTCATTTATGAAGGATAAGCACAGGCCAACTATTAGCCAGTCAGCTCCAGCTGTGGTAGGAGGAGCAGAACAGAATGCCCTGGCAGCTGGTGGGTGGGTCTCACATCTCATCCCTACAGCCAGGCTGCAATGCAAGGAGAGGTTCAGCTCCCCTCCACACATTATCTGCGTATCTCCATGTAGATATGCTCCTCAATCCCAAGGGACAGCCATGCTGCCTCTTCCCTTCACCACCGCTGGCTCAGAGCTGTGTTACAAGCCCATGTCTCCCTGGCCCCAGAGACCAGGATCCCCAAGGCATGCAGGCTGCTCTTACAAGGAGAAACACTTCACTGTCTAAAACAGATTTCAGAGAACTTCGTATCTTCAACAGATGAGTGAAGAGAGGTGAAATTTGGCAAAAGCATGGATGGAGCCTTCTGGCTTCTAGTTGAAGGTTCTAATCACTACACAGTGTCCTGAAGTCTCTTCAGTGGGTGGCTGATTTTCCTTCTGTCCTCCTGTCCTCGTTCCCGTAAGTAGGACCTGCTTCTTTTCTTTTCCCCCTGGTTATCTGGGCACTCTGACTGTTTTTAGAAGAAAGATGCTGTCCACTGCTGGTCACCAGTTCGGGACTGCAACACAGAAAGCCACTGATGCCAAACGGTCTGGTTACTGGAGGAAATGGTCATGGCGGTCAAGGGCTAGTCCAGCAGCTCCTAGATCTGTGTGAAGCCACCTTCAAGTCTGCACTCTTGGGAAGTCCAAGCAACACTCACAGTTTGGATTCAAGTGAAGCGATCCAGATGGGAAGGAACTGGCAAGTGCTGCTGCCATAAATGAGGGGGATTGGGCACTGTACCCTACATGCAACAGGAACACAGAGGCCAAACACACACAAGCAGCGATTGTTTGGGTGTAAATGAGTCTGAGCTACAGCAACAGGCATTGGCAATGGCCAGTGTTACCCCTTCCAGTTCTCGACCCAAGACAAGGATCTTGTTGAGTGCGATGGGAAACCTCACACCCAAGTGCAGTGGGCCATATGCAAAGGTGATGGAAGGAGCTGGTTAACATACTTTTTCTCTGAAGTTCATCATCAACAACAACAAACGAATGAAATTTCCTATGAACATTTTCCACTTTTCAACAGAAACATAAAACTTCAAATGAAAATCTTTTGAAATATTTTTGAGTAAAAGCCATGGCTTAAAACAAACCTCAAGATTTCAAGTAGTATTTTTGGTATAATTTTCAGACTGGTCTTAATTTTGCAAATTCCTTTAGTAAAAACACTTTGCATTTCCAACTCCTTGCTTTTTCTCTATCTTAAAAAGCAGAAAATATGTTGAAAATGTTATTTCTTTGTAAACATTTTCATTTAGATCCAAAAGCAACCATTACTTTTATCCAGCAGTGGTGACACATGTAAGAGAAAATATATATGGGTATGAATTCTAGACATGAGAAGACGAGTCTAAGTAGCCATTTCTTACATGTTAGGAAAGCCATGAGGAGTTTTATATGAAGCTACCTCACCCTTTAATCTGTCCTCGTGTCTACATTAGGAGAAAGGTGCTTATCCAGAGACGCGTGTGTGACCAGGCTATGGTTCAAGACTGGGGAGACCTTCTTGGGAACATCCACTTTCCAAAGAGGTACTTTCAGTCATACCAAAACCCTTCTTGAAAGAATGGCTCAGTCAGACTCCAGTTCATGAAATTATTTCAGCAGGGCAATGAGGGCCAATGCGACACACAGACTCCAGTACAAAGCTAACGATGTTACTGGCTTGGTGGGTGTCTTACTGGCCCCAGGGGAAGTTTTGCCATTGACTCTGGTGAGTTTTCTGTTGCTCTTAGGTAATAACCACTGGTTTCTTAATTCACGGACAAGGACTCTATCTTTTCTTAAACACTTGATTTCATGTTAGACTAATTACGAGAAAAAAGCAAAGAGATGAAACAACTATCACCAATACCAAGACTCAATTTTGTAAAGCCTTCTCAAGTCAGCAATCCCACCAGCTTCAATAAGAAGACACAGGTCAGGAAGGGCAGCCTTAATTTTCACAGTTGCCACCTTGTAACTGAAGCCCATGCACAAGAAGAAGTAACAGCCCCAGTGCCAGCCTGTGCCCATGGAAGCAGCTCTTCCGGCAATGCATCAGTAAGAACATTTTAATAAAAAGTTTCCTTTATATTGTACTTTCTTACCATTTTTGCAGACAGGACAACACTGTTCTGGTTCATAGACTGGGTTGACACACTCGGGAACGGCGCAGTCTGCTACAACACAGTGAACTTCATTGCTGGGCTCGCAGCGACACCATTCGCATGGCGAGGGCTAGGAACAAATCTAAAATTAGCCCATTTCCTCCCGTAGCTCACAAGTTTGCAACATTTCTATCTTGCCATAAGATAAACACATCAGCATTCAATACCTCTTGACTGCATTCATTCATCACAGGTAATACAAATTAACCTATAGCACAAAACAGAAACATCTGAAATAGGCAACCAGAACATCAGAAAAAACAGAAAACATGATTCTTATTTTCCCAGAGAGGATGCAGGGTTTTTTAGTGTTCATGAGACTTTAGGCCCCTTCATCAAAAGGCCCGACCTGAAGCTGCTATGTTGTAACTCTACCCTACCCATCTGTTGTTATCTGACACATCTAGCTGGGGACAGAGTAGGATTTTTGGAAGATGATGGGCGGTGGTTCATCCTAGGAAGGCAAGACAGGGTCATTTTCCAGGTCATACTCCTATCTCAGGTAGACCACCACTGCCAGCAAACCCCAAGCTGCTGCAAAGGTGATGCTGGCGTGGCCTGTCCATTTGCCGGTCTCTCAATGTGCTTTCATTCCT
>NW_010413598.1:11573-30629 GCF_000710305.1 Buceros rhinoceros silvestris
AGAGCAGAGGAGAAGAGTGGTGGTCTTGGCAGGGCAAAACCATTTTATTCTGTTGCTTGTGCAGCACCTGCATCAGGGGTCTTGGAAGCACTCCCATAACATAACCGTTAGGTCGTGGAATTCCTCTCTCCTGCCTGTTTCAACAAGGTTTGTGAGCATCCCGCCTCACACAGAATATGTAAATAATTAAGAGAGTGAATGATTCTGCTGAAGTCAGGGAGTTCTGGGTTAAAGCACCCAGCTAAATGGTTTTGTTTCAGCTCCATCAATTCATCAGGAATCTCTATCTACCTCCAAATAGTAGAGAGTTGTCACTGTCTCAGCCTTTGAAAAGCTGTTGAATCTGTTGAAAAATAGAAAGGTCAATGCTTTAAGCTTCCCAGTGTCCTTATGTGTGTGCAAGCGTGATGAAAGGATGACAGCAGAGCCAAGAAAGGAGACTAAGAGGAGAATTTGAAAGGAAAATAACTTCCATTCAGTCCCTGTGAGTTCAGTAACTCAGCAACAGTAGGTCCATCACTAACACTTGAATGAGTAAACGTGCGTATTGAAAAGATTCTGCTTTGTGGTGGGAATCTGCAGCAATCGGAATTCCTCCATGTTAAAAAAAGAAAGTGAGATGCAAAGCAAAGGAGGTCTCACCTCCATGTGTTTCAGACCCCAGTGACGTGTCAACTCATTTCTACAAGACAGACACAACCTGGTGAGCCCTGGTTCTGGCAGGTAAAAAGCTTTTCGGTTCACCTCTAAGAAGCTCCATATGTCTTGAGTCAAATAATTTATTCCCAGGAAATTCATTTCTACCTTAAAATGCACTAATTAAAGCTCCCTTTGCCTTGTCTCAGCATCTGCAGTCTGTAATTCCCATCACCTCTCATTTGCTCACGGCTTTGGCAATTTAGATAAAATCAGCACTCCTTGAGCAAGGGAAGAACTCTGTGGAGGTGGAATTCCTCTCTCTAATTATCTTTCCTCATTCAATCCTGCTTTGATTTCTGTCTGAAGCACCAGAAATCTAAATTCATTTGACTGACATTTCTTATTCAAGCCTGTTTAATAAGAAGAAACAATACAGAAGAAAATAGACAGAACTATTTGCTGAGAGATCAATAAGAAAATTGCTGCTTTGTTTTTACTCATTTTCATCACTAATTACATGGAGTAGTAGAACTAGATCTTGTGATTTGTGGAGGCTTTCACCAACGCATCCTTCAGGACTTGAGCCCATCTTCACTACTATATAGCTGCAATGCTAAGAAATACGTGATGCATTTGCAGGACTGCAGCCCAATCTGCAGCTTGGAGATGATCAGCACAAGTAGAAGATGTCCCTGAATGACTCTGCAACTGAATAAATGAGACATGACACACACATCTTTTCCTTTTGTGTTGTTGGTGTAATCTGAAAATGACACTGTAATGAACTGTGATTTTGCCTGACACTGAAAGCAGCTTTTCAGGAGGGAAGAACTGCAAACAATTAAAGAAGGAAAGCACGCCTCGACAGTACAAAGGACAAGCAAATGAAAAGCCTACTCTGGCCTGAACAGCAAGGTTCCTCAGGCACCTCCTCTCCCCATCTCATCAGGTTCAAGGTACTTTTTCTTGTCTCTAGGATCTTCCTCTTTCTGACTACGTTGTTCGCTTGCCAGTGCCCTTTACTGTGGCTCCTCTCCAGACGCTCATCTCCATGGGTGACTCCAGCCCTCCTGTCCATTTATTTTACGGACGTCTAGGTACTTTCTCCCATGGGATGCACTTTGGCATCTGACTTGCAAACCCCTGCCCTTTCAGAAAGGACCTTCCCCCAAGGACGCTGATTAAGCATCTTTTTACTCTTGTCTGTGTGCTCTGTATTCCTGCTATCAATTTCCCTGGAGCTACACTTTTTGTGGAATAACTATGGGACATCAGCCAAAAAGTCTTCTATTTATTTACACAGGCATTATGTAAACCAAGCAGCAAAACGACAAACTGGGAACCAGCAAAGAATGGGGAACTACAGGAAGATGTCCCAAAGTTTTATTTCCAGGTTCTTCCCTCTACCTCATTTGCTCTTATTTTTCTCCAGATCACAGCAGTTACTCTTTCGTGGTCAGCGGCATTCCCACTCACGTGCTGCTGCTTCACTTGCTCTCTGTCCCAGTGCAAGTACTGCTCATGATTAGGAACGTTTCACAGGACCCACCAGGCAGCTCTGTCAGGCTTTCCAAGACCCAGAATCTGGATTTAATGATTTGTTCCCCATGGAAGAGAGGTAGCTTACACTTTTGTAGCCCCTGAGGTTCAAACACCAGCTAACATCAGTGCCTGGAAAGAAACTCTCATCCCTACTGAAAAACAAGGTTGAAAAATACCTTCAGAGGGTTTCTAAAGTATGAAGGAGAGAGGACACAAATCAGAGGCTATCCCACTCCCACGTGGACAGTGTAAATGCTTTATCGGTGTCCCTTAAACTGATACTCTAGAAAAAGTGTTAAGATTAAAGGTTCATAAAAGGCTTTGGCCAGAAGATGATTTATTCACTCCACCTGTCCAAGTTGAATAATCTTAGGAGACTCTCTAAGGAAGGATTTGTTAGGAAGGATTTCAAGTGATGCTGGCCCAGAAACATTCTTCTCACTATTGTCCAAAAGCAAAGGATGTTCAGGGTACCCAGCCACAACATGGATACCTGTCCACACAATAACTGCATGGTCCCTTACTGTTCAAGGTATGTTTTAAGAAACAGACCTATCATTAAAACCAGAAAAGCAACCCGGGTCTTTTTGTAGAATAACTGCATGGTCCCTTACTGTTCAAGGTATGTTTTAAGAAACAGACCTATCATTAAAACCAGAAAAGCAACCCGGGTCTTTTTGTAGAAGGTATCAGCATTTTAACTTGGGAAAACTGGTGCAAAGCACCTGAACTTCTTTTTACCCAATTTTAACCTAGAACAGGTGTGAGGGCATTAACCCTCAGAACGAACTAAGAAATATGTTCTCTGATATTGTTGTCAGTGCAGGGTCCGATCTGAGCCAAGTTGGTGGGAAGAGATGCAAGCAACATATAACCATCATTCAAGTGCTTTTGAGAACAGATGAAGTGGGACGCAGAGTACAAAGGACCTTCTCAGTCTCAGCACTGACCCTGATTCACCTCTCCTTTGGCCAGCCACTTCAAAGAGACCAAAGAAGCACAGGGATGTGGACTCTAAACACCCATATGTGTTTATAAACACACACCACTTCTATTTCTCTTCTGGACTATTGATCGCAAGGAGGGCCGTGAGCCCAGATTTGAGACAGAGGGCAGGTTCATCCCCTGCTTCCAGCAAGCGATGGCCACCATCCCTCACAGCAGGGCGGCTGGTGGAAGGAGCCAGCATGCATCCGTCTGCATGGCTGGAAAGCCTTAGTCTCAGGTGTTGCCAAATGGGAAACATCTGCAATCAGCGGAGTTTGTTAACAAAGAAAGAAGGAAGGAAAATTAAAACAGAGAATAGAGAATACGCATGGCTAATAAAGATTTTATGTGCTTGAGCACATAATGAACTTGATAGATGATATAAACAAACAAATGAAAAAGGCAGCAAAGGAAACAGAGTGAAAAACAAGATATACCCTGAGCAGAGGAAATTGGAAAGCCAAACAAGATGTGGATACCACGTCTCCTAATGTTCACTCCCACTCCCATACACACTGGCTCCCCACCATCTTCATCCTCTTTTTGGAAGCAAATGCCAGCACATGTAGGAATTTTGATCGCTAACATCATTCTGCTACTCCTCACTGTGACAAGGGACCCACTCTCTGACAGAGTTGGGCACCACACGGGGTCCATCTTTAGGCAGCTACCACATTTCATAAGAACACAGAAATTTCATACCTCGGGGCAGTCTACGCTTGAGGGCTCCAGCAGGCCCCTGAGTCACCCAGAAGGACTGGTGAACAGAGCGATCGCATGATCAAGCAGATCTTCAGGAAAACAGCTTGAAATTCTACTTCTTCCCAAACTTAAGGTAGAGGTGGAGGAAAAAAAAAAAATGGACAACTGAATTGAAAACTCCGTGTCAAAATCTACTCTTTTCTGCTTTTCAATAGCTGGAGAAATACAAGGCAGCTGGTACAATCACAATAATAACCAATACACAAAACTTGAAGGTTTTTAGGCAAGATCTTGCATGAAGCTTCTGCAAGACCTAAGCTTTACTGTATCTATCTGAGCCATCTCATCTAGTCAATATAAATTCTCGTCCCAAATACTGAACCTCAGTTGCACTTCACCCTTAGCTCATGCCTTGCCCACAACTACAGCACCCTCGCCACCACTGCTGCCCCAACACATGTGAAAGACTTTTCTGTAACAAATAGATTGCCCTGTTTAATAAAAGCCTATTCCTAAGTATAGTCCTTGAGTGAATGAAGCATACATAAGTACCTAAGAAACATCAAACTGCAGCCCTCCTCCTCCCTGCCTCCAGTGAAGATTTCTCTGTCTACATGTCTGTCTGTCAATCACTCTTAGCTGCTTCTACACAAACTTTGCTAGAGGTGGAGAGATTTACCCAAGACAGACAAAAAACTATGAAGAGAACGTATGACTGATACTTTTTACCTGTTTGTTCTGTCAACCAGAAGCAGCTTTCCTCCATTTTTGCCCCGCTGTCACATTCACCAGGCTAACAGAGCTTTCTAAGAGCACTCATTTCAGTCCTACACCCAGCTCAGAAGAGACTGTGTACCAAGTTTGAAGGCTGCAGTCTCTTCTGATCATCTGTGTTTAACCCAGCCACCTTCACTCAGACTCTGGGTTTGAGGGTTGTACTCCTCCAGGAGCTGGGAAAATGGTACTCATTTTCCAAGCAGCCTTCTGAAAGCTAAGTCTTATTTGGCTTATTTATGTGTTTCAAGCACCAATGGATTTTATAGCATTAAACCAGACCATACACAGATCTGTTACTCCTGAGACTTCCCATTCTATGAATTTACATGCCAGCTCCTGATTTCCTCCAGGCATGTTTAGCACAGCCACTTTTTGAGTCTTTGGCCTTCTCCTTGCCTTTTCAAGACAAGACTTGGAATTGTGTGGTGCTTTCTTCATGCCTAAGTTTTCATGCTCATGGAAGAAGGTTTGCATCTTTGCTGGAGGCAGCATTACAGGCTGCTCAAAGCTACTGTAAATTCCTGCATTTCCCTCTAGTCATCTGTTCTGAGATGCACTTAGTAGAATTTACTAGGCTGGTCTCCTTCCCCTCCTTCCTACACTCTCCAGCTAAGCTTGATGGGGGTATTTGTACAAGAACATCCCATAATCTCATACTCAAAAGACTTCATCTCATTGACAAGGTCCCATGAAGTGGTCACATAACCACCATGTTCTCATGCTACTGCACAACAGCACTTCATCAATTACACACAGCTACCAGCAAGTTACTACAGGGCAATTCAAACTTTACAGCTATTGTATCGCAAATACTTGACATTTCTTTTGAGGAAGGAAACAGTCACAACCATCTAATCATGTTACAATAGACTGTTCAAGTTAGCAAAGACAAGGTAAGTTTTTCCACTGAAGTGAACAGATCTGCTCTTGGGTCTGGGATGCTTTTCACAGTCAAATAGCTACATTTACAAAATGGGCAGAATGATGGGAGAAGTCTGTTTTGTTGACTGGCATGAGAAGTGGTGTGTAAACAAGAAATGAAGTCAGGGGCTTGCTTTCTGAGCCCCACGGAAACTCAAGGGTCCATCACACCACAGCAGATGCCAAGACTCTTATCACTGCAAACCTTTATCAGGCATGCTAGCTCCCACCTCCCTCAAACTCCAGAAGGGAAACGGTGCATAAGTAAATTCCTTTTCTAGATTGCCCTGCAAGCAGAAAAAATGCTTTTCATGGTACTTTTATTGAATACGGAGCTTTCTCCTCATTTGAGAACATGTTAGAAAAAGAAGTGCAAGCCCCTTAAGAAGGAGGAGATGCCATCAGCTCCATTTTAGCTGATGTCAGGTGGTTCTGAATGCAGTGGATTGAACCTGGTACTTCTGCACCCATTGGTCAGTACCTTGCCTTAGGTTTGGATCCTCTAGCTGCACCAATGAACTCCTCCCGCCTACGTGTCCGTGCGAAGGACTGGATGTGTCCCATCCCCTGCAAGTGCCTCCAAGGGAAGGAGAAGTGAAAACCATCGCTGTTGCCAATCTTTTCATCTTTTGGTTTTCAAGAGGCTGTGTGCCAGTGCTCATATAGACAATCACATTCAGCCTCCCCCCTCAGACAGGCTCGACTGAGAGCATCCTGCTCTGTGCAGATAAAACAGCAGGAAAAGCTGAGCGATGTAAAGCGAAGTCTGTCAAATTGGGCACTTACATCTTAAGGGTAGCTGTAACTTTTAATGACACTAAGGACAATGGCAATTCTGGTGGAAATTATTTTTGTAGCTACAGTTTCAGGTGGTGAATTTATTGGTACGAAGCAAGAACAGAAGAAAGTTAAAAAGGACCCAACGAACAAAATTGGGGGCAAAACCAGTTCCCACATTACAGCTGAGGTGGGAAGTCATAAACCAGGAGAGATGAATAAAAAAGAAACTGGGATGGCATTCATGGAAGATACTCCTGGAGTCGCAATCAGAATAATTTTCATTGTTACTGAAATTGCCTGTGATCTCAGGCAGATTAGAAGGAGATTGCAGGGAAGTTCAGAGAAAGCTTTCAACTGACACATTTTGCAGATGCCAAACTGTGGCTGGTTAGTGAGTCTCACCTAAAGGGAAGGCTGACATCAGCCCACTTCTCTTCCAGGCTGCTCGCTTTCCCTTTACTACTAGCAGCGCAGAAATAACCATCAAAATTGTGTTAAAAGTTTGGCAGGAGGCTCTTTTTTCTATGTGTGTCAATTCAAAAACTTGCATGGGCTAAAAATTTCACTGATTTTTGTCATTTTAAAAAAATAGAAATCATCCATCCAGCTAGTGGAGACACAGTATAAATCCTGTCACAGGAACTGTAATTACTTGAATTTTCCATAGGTGGAAAGTTGCTCAAATAAACTAATCTGGTGAGTGATTATAGGCGAGCACAATCACTGAAAATGCCATCAAGTTGCAATGATTCTGCAACAGGAAAAAAACCTACTAAGTCATTGGGTAATTTATTTGCAATGAAAAACTGGAGCTGTATCCTACTTACATGGGCACCTGCAATACAAATGAACTGTGCCATCCAAAAAACTGAAAAATGCTTGCACCATACAGCAGACAGCTAAAATGAGGAGCTGCCTTCCAAGAAGCAGCAGAAGTGGATGCTGAGATCCTGTATTTGCCAGGGAGCCCCCAATATTCACACAAGCATTACTAATGTAAGACTGAAACGATGAATTTCTCACTCAGCGGAAAGGACAAGACAAACACAAATCCATTCCTGAAAACATTTTCTATAAATGGTGACTCCATCCTATTCTTAAAGCTGCCCTGTCACAAGGACGTTCAAGATGACTTGCCTATTTTCTCAGCCTACAGGTGCTGCAGCTCTCCAGCCAAAGCCCGATTTCAGTTACACCCAGCGGCTGCTTGTCTATTCACAGGTACAAGAGTCTTTCCAGCAGGCTGGTGATTTTGGAGATGGAAAGGCATAAAGATGCTGTCATCCCCCCCGGTTATGTACACTCTTCCCTCCTCCCCTCAGTCTCAGACCATGCTTGTCCACACCTGGAAACAACATTATACCTAGCACCACTTTGTGAAAATTCCTGGAGTGCTACTACAGATCAGCAGGCCAGATAAGGGAGAGGAGTACAGATGTGCCTCACCATGGGTATCCTGGGCCCACATCTCATGATTCAGGACCGTGACGGCATCAGGAGCTTTGCACTCATGTATTTGCTACGTGCCACACGACTCAACAGGTTTAAAAGGCTCCTGGAACCACATCTGGATCTAGAGAGTGCCTCCTCCATTAGCTGATGAGAGAGAAGACAATCTTAAGCCGAGCCCTGGCCCTTTTTCCACAGAAGCTGTGGATCTGCAGTCTCGTGGTTGCTTTTCTCTCCTGAGAGCAGCAGTGGAGCTTTCCATAATAACATGACTTTGCACTTCTTTCATAAGAACACTCTCTTGGTTCTGATATATGTCTCACTTCATTCCTTACAATAGTTGCACCTCACCTACCCCGGGGCTGAGAGGACTGGAGTTCTCTTATTACTTCGGTGATAATTTTCATGACTCTGTTACAACAGTTTTTTAGTTCAGGCATGCCCAGTGCGCAGGGAACAGGATTCCTTTAGAAAGGTTGCAGATATAACAGATGGGACTGTGGCTCCAATGCGTGATGCGCAGCCCCGTTCAGACACAGACAAAATGTTTGTGTGTGCTTCACATTTGTTAAGCTCCTTTTAATATCCAGAGGGAAAGCAAGCCCAACTGGCAGCTTCCCACTCTCCATTCCCTCCCTGTCGGCTCTTCCAGTGAAGGGGCCTCATCTAGAAGAAAGCCTCCTGGGGCAGAGAGAAAGGAAGCAAGGACCTGGTCAGAAAGGTGATCCCTTTTACTTGTGTTTTCCCTATACCTAAATCTGCGTTTCCTTTCTTCATTCATGCTAAGAGTGGGCAGAAGGTGGCAAAATCAGCTCTACGTACTGATAAAACACTGAATTCCTATTAAGGAGGTAGCTATAACACAACTGGCCATCACTGGGGAGGAGATTTGGATCTCGGGTGCATTCCTTCCTCAAGTTTCCTGTCTGGGTCGTCAAATGCACCTTCTACAGCCATAGTACAGGCCAGGTAGATTTACATCAGTGATGGATTTGGCCCTGTGACTCTCTTACTCACAAGATAACCAGATGACAGCTGCTTGGCCAAACTGAATGCAATCTTTGGAGTCAGTCTGCTTTGCCTAAAGACAAGCTCCGTGTCCTCACGCAGCTCAAGCAGCTGGAAATAATCACCCTGGCAGGTGACACCTGGATTGGTTGTGACAGTCAAGGGAAGGTGTGAGCTCCTCTTGCTGCAGGCCCCACATTGCAGATTTCAGTGCTGTATCACCGTCAGCCTAAGCATTTCACAGTTTTGCACCTCCTGTGCTCCAAACAAAGCTGTTCCCATGCCCTGGTACTGCAGTGGGAGCTCCTGCGTCCCACCAGCACACCAATATGCCCCCTCCCTCCCCCTGAAGGAGCAGCTCCTTCCTGAATGCTTTGCTCTTGCTCACCTCTGCCAAGCTCAGGATTCCCTCCAGCAGTGGAGCTGGAGACAAGAGCTACTACTGACCTCCATTAACATGCTCTGTTGCTGTATCACCTTTTTCTGCTCCCCAGGAAAGACATGTTGGCTGAAGCCAAGTCTATGTCCAAGCAGCAGTTAGCACCCATGATTACATCTACATGTGCTTCCCCTTCTCCTTCGTTGTCTCCAGGCCTCATCCTGCCAAGCAGCAAGCTGTGGTTGTACCAGTGGGTTAACATCATGTGTCTGCTGGGTTGTTGAACCCAGGACAGGGGGTTAGGTCTCCTTTGACACTGGTCCTGCTTTCATAGCATGCTGAGAGATGGGAGAAGGGCAAACACATCATCTCTAACACCGACCTGTTCCTCATTGCTTTTTCTCTCTCCTTCTCTGTTATCAGTACTTTTTTGACGGCCTAGCCTAACTTTGTACTTTCTGGCAGCTGGCAAGGCGGATTAGGCTTCATGGGAGCTTGCCTGGGGAAATCCTTATCTCAGGTCAGCATCATGCAAACTCCACAGAGGAGTGTCTTCCTGGTAGGGAACTTTACACCAGTATAATAACCCCATGGGCCACATATGATCCACAGAGCTGCAGCAGTTCACATCAGCAGAGAACCTGCCCCACAGAATAAAGCACCTCTTTACTAGCTGGCACTATGGAGAAGGTTTTTTCCAAATTCTCCTGTCTGCCCCTTGTATCCAGTTGCCACTGCTTAAACGTCTTCTCCAGAGAGAAGCCAGCAGGGTCTGGGAGGTTTCTGTCCCTCAGGGCATATTATCACATTTGGCTATGAGCACAAGCTAGGAAAGGATGTGAAAGGAAAATGGGTTTGAGTAGGTTATCTGTGATGAAAGAACAGACCGGGGTCTGCTAACGCAGGGAGCACACCGGGTTAACTCGCAGGCAGAAAGTTCTTCCTGCCTGGGATGACCACAGGTAACAACTGGTTGTGAGATTCCCTGCTTTGAGAAGCTGCTTCAAACCCCAATGCTGACCCAAGCATACCAATTTTATTGTAATTCCCAAAGAATTACCTCTAAACTGTACCACAGAGCAAAGAGTAAGGAAGCCTAATGCTACCTGTATTTTTATTTTGCAACTAGACCAAGCATTGTCATTACACGACTTATCTAATTATAGTCTTGAAAACAATAACTAGGATAATTACCTAATTGAGCATTATTTTTAATGAACGCAATCCTGCATAAAGCGCATTCCAGTAGCAACAAACACACACCTGCATTTCCCCATGCTCTGGTAAGAAACAGTTGTCTAAAAAACTTCTTGCCAATGATCTGTCAACGTCCCTACAGATGACATTGTTCTTCACAAGCTGACGACCTGAGGATCTCACGCTCACCAGCCCTACAGAAACATCTTAGGTGGCAGAGGTGCACTGTAGCCTGGGGGAACCAAGGGATGAGCGCTTCTCTCCTCAGCCCCACTGCGCATTGTCTTGCACAATAATAAAGCCTCAGAGTTGATTCTACCACTCCTGGAAGTAGCTGCTAATAGCTGCCTGTAGTACACATCCCATTTTCTTAACAGCACGGCTCCAGCAGCAATGGAGGGGAGAGGTAGTGCCAGAGCCTTTTCTCCGGCTGTGCAAAGCTATCTCTTCTCTTTCAGGAGCTCTCTGGACAGTCCCCAATTCTGGAAGCAAGCAGAGCCAATGGGCTATATCCTGGAGTGAGTATCTGAAAGCCCAGCCACAGCTCTGGCAGTACAAATGTTGGGCACATTAATTCCTGTGCCATATTTACTGGAAAAATACCAATCCCTTGGGCTTGCACGTACAGGCCAAACTCTGCACTGCGCTCCTTCACCACCACGCTGTGATTAAAATATGAGGGCCTGTGCTTAATTCCTGGTGATTTTGAATCATGCTGATGCTCAAGTTTTGGGTCTCATCTTTTTCAATGGGGAGCTTTGAGAGAGTATGTGTGTGGAGCAGCCAGCGCCACTGTGCTCTGAGCTTTTGGGGCCTCCACATATCCCGTGATTTGGGGAAAACAACAGCATGAATTTTTTTTTAGCCAGATTCTGAATACAGCCCATCTTCTTTGGCCTCTTGTAATAATACACTTGTGCATAATGTAATATGTATGTTACTAGAATCAGTAGCTAAGTACGTAACATAATTTAAAAAAACAGGTATCAGTACAGATCAATATGTGACATACTTATCTACTTCAGTATGTTTTCTTGGTACAAATTATGATGGAAACACAGTAAATCAGTAATTTCAGATTCCTCTGCATAGACATTGTCCCTGTAATTTTGCCAGGAGGGAGATAATAAATCATACTTTTCCATCTGACTGATGTTCTGTTTCCCCTGTCTGATTTCACTGGCTGTGTGCTATCTTCAGAGCTGGCATTGTTCATGGCTCCTTTTATTAAAGCACAGGCACGTTATTGAAATTTCTTTTGTATTATGATTTTCTAGCCGTACGTGAAATTGCAGAACACACAAGAAGAAAAAAAAAAAAAGCCCCATTTGTTTGAGTCATAGTAGAAAAAACAACCTGCTGCACATATCTCGGAGAGAAAAATGCCATTATTAAAACCGGGGCCCCGTGCTGGCTTGGGGTAGTAATCAGTTTCTTGGAATTCAGGAGTGAAGATCTAGTATTTGAATGACTGCTTTAGTATGCTACCAAAAGTTTTTAGTAACGCTATTTCTTGCAGTGATTCGCTTGCCATGATTTGAGCGCTTTCCAAGGTTCACCACGACACCAAACACTCATGTAATAGAGGAGAAAACTCAGCGAAGAACCTCCCTTTTCTCCCCACTTTGTTTTTCTAGCAGCCTAAGGCAGCTCCTCAGATTTAAGGTGTTGTACCTCCTTCTCTCATGCTGACATAAACCACCATTGACAGTCCAAACCTGCAGCTGGACAGCTCAATACCCAAACCCCTGGGCAGGGCTGAGGGACTCTCAGCACAGCCTGCTGCACCACCCCTGGCACTGGACGGACGCACATGTGTCCCCCTCACCTTCCCTTCCAACCCAGGGCTGCAACTAACTCTTGTTTATCACCACCATCCCATCAGTAATGTCCTGGTAACATGCCCAGTGGTTCATTCATATTTGATAAGGTTGCACTCCCAGGCTGGGTAACTAGCGGTCAGAGAGAGGTTGTAGTTTGCACCACTTAATTTCTATTTCTGGCACGGTTCTGGGGGTGGGGAATCACTTTTTGGTTTCATTGCCTCCTTTCCTCCAGTGGCATTTCAGGGACTGAGAGATGCTGGGATAGCAGCTGAATACAGTCTTGCAAGTGCTAATGCCTTTTGATGAGAGGTCTTATTTTGTTAAGTTATATTGAGATAACGGCATTAATAAAACATTTTTAAAGAGCATTAACAAAGGGAAGGAGGTGCCACTGTTCTGAAGTAAAGGTTTCCGTAATGAGCTGAGAGTTAGGATATGATAATGTTATGCTTATATAGTCCCTCATTTATTTTGGATTCTGATTATAGCCCGAAGATCCCTGTCAGAGCTGTGATCCCTGCTGTGCAGAGGGCTGCTCAAGAAGGCATAAAGTCAGCGAGATACAGAAGCCCTAGTTGAAGGATTACAGATGATTTGTGGACAAAACAAAGCAATGAACTTAAGATATAGTGGCAGGAAACATGGAAATGAAAAATAAAGTAGAACTCCAGCAGTGAAATCCTGGCTCTTTTCAAGTCAGTGGAGATTCTGCCCTAGAATGATGCTAAAAATTCCCCTTTCCTGTCTTTTTTTTCCACTGTTTCGGGGTTTTTTTGTTTTTTTGTTTTTTTCCACGGTGTGGAGGCCTGCCCAGGGGCAAGGGTTGTTCTCCACACTTGTGCTTGATGCAAGGGACCAACATTTGGGCATCATCTAGGGACGTTTGGAGTGAGGATGGGTTTGGGAGCAGTGAAGGTGGAAGGGGAGAGGACAGCAATGTGGAGAAGTCATTGGGAAGGGTGGGCAGATAAAAGCAGCAGCAGAGCTTAAGCCCTGGTGGAGCCAATGGCTGAAAGAATTGCAGCTCTGTGCTTGGTAAAAACCAGGGTGGCCACTGAACAGCACCAAAACATGACCTTGACATTCAGAGCTGTTTCCAAGCTCAGGTTCACAACTGCATGTTGAAGCTGCTCATCTGACCCAAGTATTTCCAGGAAGGCCAAGCTGTGATGCCAGAATGTCTCGTGTTCCTACCCAAAGGGTAACCCACCCAATGTCCTGCCAGACAAATGGAGGTATTTTAATGTCTGTGGTGAGAAAAGTCCTGCTGTTGACTTTGAGAAGGATGGCACCACGAGACCAAAATCCCTATCATCAGGACCCACTCTCCTGCAGGGACAGGGAGCAGCTCCTGCCTGCAGGGTCTAAAATGAAGAGAGTGTTTCAAGATGTCAGCTTGAGCATCGCTTCTGAACCCATCATTCAGTTCCCAGCAATGGTACTTTGCTACATATTCATATAGGTCCACAGAAGGTTATTCTGGATATGCCTGCTGAGTGGTGAGAGACCTAGGAAGTTCAGAAGTGGTTAAGGACTTTTCAAACTGACAACCTAATCCACTTCACACAGCTCCTAACCGTGGCTACAAATACACCTTAACCATGCCGCAAACTGCATTTCTCCAGTGTGGGCAGGCATGCGCTTTTCTGTCAGCAAGTTACGCAGGAGAGTAAAAACTAATCAGCACTTAGGAGCAGTTGTCTCACTGACATTTGCACAATTTCTCCATAAGCTGCCAATGAACATCCATCACTCTGGCGGTACACTGTCTCCTTAAGTTTACATAAGCTGCTGTCTGAGAACAACCATTTAAAACACAGCCATGGGTACTCAGAACAACTGAGACCACTCTCTGGGTAGTTATTTGCTTGTTTTCTCTCCCTGGGAAGAAAGGGGAGGGTTAACAACTTCCCTGAAAGATCTCTGTTAGTACAGGGGAGTGTGGAGCACTTGGGACTTGGACCTTAATCTCCAGGACTGAAATCAAAACACAGCTGATGTGTGGGAGAAAAAGCAAGCCAGATCTCTCGGGAGAAAACAGAGAGACTGCCTGAGACTTGCAGCATCCTTCACACCTTCCCTGCAGCCACCACAGCTGCCCATCACCCCATGTTCGCCTCTGAAAGGGACCGGAGGAGACCTGAGAGACTAGATTTGAGGCCAATGAGGAAAGAACCAGAAAATTACATTGGACAGAGATAAACGGATCCCAGCAAAAGCCACCAGATCTCCCCTTTCTCCTGCACACTGCTCCACAGGAATCAAAATCCTGAACAATCTATGTATGAGTCATATTTGAGTCAGATCTTGATTCACATTAGGTAATGACCCTTGCTGACCCTTTCTGCAAGGGTCTCCAGGTGGAACCGCAGCCTCAGCCTCAGGTAGGGATAAGTCCTGGCCAAATCAGAGGCAGGCTCTGTATGGGCAGCTGGGGCCCCAAACCCACAAAGATCTCCCAGGACACGTAACAGAGCTATGAAGATGCTACATGGGGTTACTAAACCATCTGTCAGAGACATATGGTTTTACAAAGGATACAAGAAAAACTACTAATGGGTTTAGATTTACAATTGAACTTCAGTTGAGCATTTCATTTGCACATGTTAACGATTTAGGGGCAGAAGCATAAACATTTGGACAGCTGTCTAAGCTAGATGGCTTGTTGTCATGTTTATAATTTGCTCTTACGATTCTTATGAGTCAAGAAAATCAGAGGTACAAGATCAGTTCACTAGAAGAAAGCTAAAAATTCAAGCAATGAGCCTCTATAACTACTCCTTTACCCTGAGATAGTCACAGTTACTGTCACCAGTCTATAAGAAAGAAAAAACCATTAAATGGCATTTGGATTTCTCACCCCAAACCTAAACAGAAATCTAGAAGCCAGACAGGAAAATTCCCCCAATGGAAACCTCTCACAGATTTTGGTAACCTGGAGAAAAAAAAAAAAATACTAATTTGTGAAAGATCGGGCAGTTGAAGATGAGTCAGTCCTGGCGCACACACACAGACACGCACTTCCAAAAGACTTTAAATGGAGGTTAATTTCAGCTGTAACTAGGCACTGACAAGCACCTCTCTGGATGATGATTTGGAACCTACGTATCAGCAAAAGTAAAGCAAGTGGGTGAAAGGGTTACGAGCCCACATAGAACAGTGCCTCTGTCTCCCCTGAACACAGTCTGGCTTTGAGTCAGAACGGCTGAGAAAGTCTCTCCTCTTTGACTTCAGTGTGTGTGGAATGGATTTGAAAAAGTTTGTAGACCTTATGAATTCAACAAGAAGAGGGAAGAGCAGAGCTCAGAGCCTGTAAAACCTACGAACCGCTCAGAATTTCATCTGTGGAGATAGCAGGTCTAGTCTTTGTTCTGCTGAAGTAAACAGGAACATGCCTGGATGCTCCCATGAAGCCAGGATTTCATTCCACAGCAGCAGTTTCCTGAATCTTTAAGTTCTGTCTTTCCTATAGCACTTATGAAGTCATTGTTTACAGATCCTCCTTTTTTCCCCCCAAAACACCCCTGGAATTTCACAGTAATCTTCCATTGCCTGAATCTCTTCCACTATTTAGAGGAAAAAAAGAATGTCACTATTTTTTCTAAGTAAACACATAGATTTCCAAAAAATCAGTTTCTGCTCTACTCCACAGGGTATTGAGCTCTCAGCAAAACACAGATCCAGGCCAAAAGCTCGTGAAGTCTGAAGGATCTCACAATAGTCCTGGACTGAAGGTTACCACGTGCAAGAGTGCCATGCCACCATCTGCTCTGTGTTTCTCAGAGGATAGTGGAATTTTGCTTTCCACACAACACTCACAGTTTCTGAACACAGCAAACAATGAACCAGATTGCTCTAACTCTTTCTAACAGCCTTTCTCCCCTCCCTTCTGTTTTTCTATCCTTCAATCCATTATCAGGTTGCAATTACTTCTTTCAGGAAAAGTGACTAGTACTTTCGTACTTCATTCATATGCAAAAGATACTTCAATGAGAAGATCCACTCTCCCACTTCAACCTCTCCAAAAAGAGTCCTTAAAACTTCCTCTTTCCTAAAATCTCTCCAAAAAGAGTCCTTGTTGCTCTCACATAAGAACGTGACCATGTGTCACAATTACACCTAGGTGGGGCACTGCACTACGTGACAACACAGCAGTCAAAACGGGACCACTGAAGAAGCATGATTACAGGATGAAGCTGGGCTAGGCCTACCTAGAGCAAGAAGAAATTGTTATTTAAGCAGTTCACAAGATCAGCATCTTCACAATCCTCAGCAAAGGAAAGCAGAGAACAGGTTGATCAGATGGCCCTCAGAGATGTTCCTCACATATTTGTTTTGCCGTGAGTTCGTGACATTAAACTGTTTTGCCCATAGTGAGTGATTGCAGTTACAGATGGACAGAAAACGATGAACATAAACCATACATGACAGAAGTACTACCTTCACTGAAAATGACTGCAATCCGGGAAAAAGAAATTGTGATCCATGTTACTGAGAGCTTGCGGAGTACACAGACCTCTATGGAAGCGTTTTCACTGTCAGAGAAGAAAATAAACTGGCAAATGTATAATGAGATTGGGCATACAGCCATGAAGAGTTATAGGCTGTCCTTAATTATGGAGGTACGAATCTTAAAGCCACGTGACCTGGGAGAACAAACTCCTGTACACCTATTGCCTTTACAGACCCTGTTCTTCATTCTGAAATGCTATTTTCCTTGCAGAATTGAAAACACGCAATCAAACTCATTAGAATGAGAGATGCAGGTTGTGTAAAGGGTAATGGTTTTTGAAAATCTGGTCTTGTTTCTAAGATGTATTCCAGAAGGATTTCTTTACAACATTCCGAACAGGAACTAAACCATGACAGTTTAAGCCCATACTTCTCACTACTTGAGATGGTCATCTGCCTAGGAATTCATCTTCTGCCTTTCAAGACAGCCTTATCACAGCTAAAATGAAAAGATTAAATACAGCTTGCAGCCTACTTACTTGCATTCTCACACAGTTATGAGTAAAAACTCTCGGTACCATGCCATCAATTTTTGCTATCCAAATTAGAAAAGGGGTTCTTAAAAAGCACTCAGTATTGGTTTACCACCACTTTTACAGCCAGCATAGCAGTCCAGCTTGACTCATGCTATGAGCAAAGGAGGAGGCTGTCTGGAGTAGCCGATTCAGAGAGGGCACTATCCACAGCAGCTTTTGACTGACCACTGGCCCTTGGCGAGTGCACATAAGGGGGGAGATGGCAGCTTTTACACGAGCCAGACCCAGACCACAGCTAAAAAGGACTTCAGCTTCAGCATCAACTAACAGCAGGGAGCAAATACTGAGTACCTTTGGAGTCCCCAGCAGAAATACAATTCCTATAGCATACTAATGTTAAACACTGAAGAAAGAGTTTCATACCTTGAATTCCTCCAAGATTTTATAAGTTTTCCCATGATATTCACAAAAGTTTTTCACTTCTTTGCATTCTGGACAGCATCCATTGTGCTCCACTTTTGTACACTTCGGGTGGATTTTAGGGCATTCTGGTTGATCGCAAACAGGTCCATCCTCAGTACAGACACAGGGGCAGTTGGAATGACCCGGAAAAAAACGTTCTCCCAGTTTGTACACAAAGCCACTGTCATCCACACAGCCCTTCCCTCGGTAGTCATCAAAGATCAGATTGTCATTACTGGAGGTCTGGTCCCCCTCATCAGCAGGGTAGTCTTCATGGTTGATGGCAGCTGGAGTGACCAAAGCAGGGATGACAAACAGAAGTATCCAGGCTTCATGGATATGAAGAGCCATCCCCTTCCTCAGCTTCTCCATGGGATCTCAATGCCAGATAGAAACAGCTGCTTCCATAGGGAGACCAGTGTTGTGGTCTGAAAACAAATTATTTTCAAGTGAGACCAAACTCAAAATTCTAGGGAATATTGATTTATAAAGGCCGGAGCGTCAACCAGCACCCAAGAAGAAATCAGTGCTTTCAAACTGCACTGTCACAGTTTCATTTGAATTAAGCCTGTTTTCAATTATTTTTAAAGAGAATAAAGCATACGAAGTACAGAAAACAGACACATGTGCCTATAAGCATATGCCCACAAAACATCTCTGTAGAAGTGGTGGCTCACAAAATCATCTAGCCTTTACTTTCCTCATTTGTGCAGTTGAGTTTTCTGATGCTCCATAAACTAAACCAGCTGCCTGAAATCTCATGGTGATGGGCAGCTCAGAGGGATTTGAACCCAAGTTTAAACTTGGTCTTCAGCTCCTGCTGGGGCCACTGTCCCTCTGTGCTATGTACGTTGCACAGCCCGCTTCATTAAACTGAGGTGGGAAACCTGAGTTGAAAAATGAGATAAACATTATCTGTAGGTAGATCTGCATCCGGTACAAAAGATGGTGCTGGGTTATACTTGGTCTGCAAGAGGCGGAACAGTACAGAGTTTTATAAACAGCATTTCTGAAGAAAAAGAGAGACTACCAACACAGCCCAGCCGGCGGCAGGCACATATAATCCCGACAGAAGCAAAGATGTAATTCACCTTCTCCATTATTCAGCATTTCAATAACTCCCAGAGAGGAACGCAGAGCGCAGGATGTTAACTGCCTGTGTAACGCACGGAGCCGATGAGATGCGTCTGTCTGATTAAGCCGGAGCCTTTCTCAAACTTCGGGAGCGATGCTCGCCCAACCTTTGGAGAACTCTGCTGAAACGGTCGAGCTAAGGGCTGACCAGAGAGGGAGAGGAGCTTTGCAGTGCCCCCAGGGAGAGCCAGCTCCTGGCAAAGGCTCCCTGTGCACGCTGGGGGTGCGCTATTGGCTGCGCCCCGGGCCCCCACACCGCCACCAA
>NW_010413598.1:30694-32275 GCF_000710305.1 Buceros rhinoceros silvestris
GGCTGCCCGCCGTGCCACATCACTGCTACCAACACCCTGTCCTGCCTGCACGCCCGCCAACATCCAGCAACACCCCAGCTGCAAAATGGTGTCTGACCTCTCTTAAGGGAACTGGGTAAAGTACGACAGGAAACTTTTAAATGAGCTGAAATATTGGCGTTACATGGATTGAGGAACGAGGGAGGTAGCTGCTGGCACCCACCAAAACCGTCTAGATGTGCGCACACTCCTCCTCTTCCTCTGTTCCCACAGTGTGCGCACTCAGATACACAGAGCATATACAAAAATGCATTGACCTACACGCACAGGCAATCACACACTCCCCCTCCACCCCCCTGGGAGATACTTCTTATGTATCAGGGTTTTCTGGTGGTCTGCAGATGTTCAGCAATTAATTCTCCCTTAACTGAAGCAAAAGAGCAGCAGCAGGAGGAGAAAGCTTTAATCCTAGAGAAGCAGCTAAGGGATCCTGTTGACAAAGCAGTTTTTCCAAAGCCACAACAGAGGGAGACACCGGATATTACACAAGCTTTATCAAATTCAGAAAGGTATCTTCTTAATTGAAGCACTATGAAGCGATGTTTCCATCACACTGGTACTACTATCAGCAGTATCTTTTGTAACATGTTGTTTGGAAATCAAGGCATTCATGCAGATACGGCTGCCTTATGTATTTACAGAGCAGAGGCTCTTGCCCTCCTACATGCTACAGGTAGGCTGCAACACTGCAGATTGGTGGGCATTTAGGGGAAAAAAATAAATGCAGAAGCAAATTAATTAATATCTAAGGAAACAATCAAGAGAATCTGTCACTAAAGTTTGATGAGGAAGCTCTCCAAATGATTAAAAAAAAAAGTTCTTCAAAGATCATAAATAAGACCACTCTATTTTGCTTCAGCATCTGAGGTGTCCCACAGCAACTCACGAGCGCTCGGCTCAGCAGTGATCCTGGAAATCAGACAGACTGCAGACCTCTTGCACAGATTTCAACAAGTAAACAAATGGTGCTCAGCTCAGAATTAGTTTACAGCTGAACTTTCTCATCATTTCTCATCACAAGAAAGCCAGGATCGTAGGTAAGTCTCTGACTAAAAATGTTTCCATTTGCCTTCCCTTACCCCAAATGAATAATTGACACTTACCTAATCAGGTTCGGTCTGAAAGCTGAAAGGGGTCACAGGCCAACATGGACTAAAAGGTTAGAAACAGATTAGTGAAAGCAGTTCTTCCTAATCACATTTGCAGTGTTGACTCGCGAACAACCCCTTTTCCTCCACCTCCCATCGCAAACCACGGGAAAGCGGCAGCTCAGCAACCACAACATGAGAATTAAGCTTTAACCCAGCCTTCGGTATTCAAAGCGAGCAGCGGCGAGGCGGTCCAGAGGCAGGGATGCCGCGGAGAAACCCCGATGCCAGCAGCACAGTCATCGCGGCCAACTTGGGCTGCTTCTCCTCAGGAAAAAAAACCCAGCCTTCGGGATTCAAAGCGAGCAGCGGCGAGGCGGTCCAGAGGCAGGGATGCCGCGGAGAAACCCCGATGCCAGCAGCACAGTCATCGCGGCCAACTTGGGCTGCTTCT
>NW_010413599.1:0-10910 GCF_000710305.1 Buceros rhinoceros silvestris
CCGGGGGGCGGTGGGGGGCGTTGCCATGGTGATGTGGCGATGTGGAGCGAGGCCCGGCCGCGCTGGGGGCGCAGGAGGCGAGGGGCTGCCTCTGCCCCGGTGGCGTGGCGTGGGGAGGGCTGCAGAGAACGGGTCAGCGCCTTGGGGCTCCGGGGACGTCGTCTGTCGCCGCAGAGGGGTTGGGGTCTCTCCGAGGAGCCGCGTCGAGTCGGCGCGGGAGGAGGCAGAAGTGGGCACAGGGCTTCAGGCAGCTGCCACCACTACGAGAAAGCGTTAGCCCTTCTCAGATCTACTCCTGCTGGGTTTTACCCCCAAAAGCTAGGCCAGGAGTTCGGAGAGTGCTGCTGCAGTTACCTAGGTAAATGTTTAAAGACTGCCTACCACCTCTGCATACCTTCTACCAGAGATATTCAGCACGGTGAAAGGATATTCAAGCATAAGGGTCTATTGTGTTGGGAACCGGATCTCTGAGGGATAAGGTGGTGAGCAGCACTCCAACAACCATTCTTTTCAGCAAGAAGATTAAAAGGGAATGAAAATACATTGCCAAACCAGATCTTGAGAGTGGATTAGAGATGGTGCCAATGCACCTGGCTGCCTTAACCCAATGGGAAAGTGCCTCGTTGGCCCTCCTGACCAGGTCCTGACTTCGGGACAGCCATGGGACAGAAACGGGGCCCAGCTGTGCACTGCTGGGAGGGTTCCTCTCTGTGGCGCACCACTGCGGTCCTGCAGTGCCCCAGTCTGTGAAGCTGCACTCAGTAGGCAGGTCATAATTTCTTCCTGCATCAGTCCATGAAGATTACAGCAGTTTTCAGGGCCCTTCCCAACAGCTTTTAGTAACCAAGAGTCATTATTTTTTAGTTAATGTAGTGCCTGTTAGATCTCATACAAAGAAGGTTTGTTTGCAAATCAATTTCTTCTTGGTTATGTATGTATGATTACCTAAATGGGAAGGAATACATTTTGCATAAAGTTTATTTAGGAAAGTGCAAACTGGTGTGTGTAAGTGTGTGTATTGGGGCATGACTACTGAGGAACTGTACAATAACAAGTACAGATTTCTTCCAGGACTGCTGGAACCAGTGTGATCTATTTGACACCTGTTGTTGGGAGGCACCAATTTGGAAAAGAGCACAGGCCTTGCAGCTGTGGTTAAGAAAACTGTTCTTGCATCAGCCTTTAGGTTAAGTTGCATATATCATACCTTGTTTGTTTGGTTAAATCTTGAAAAATGCAGCTTTCAACAGCAATGAGAAAGCAGAAACTCTATTGCTATAGCTGTTTTATCCTGCTGCCTCTCATTAAATTAATTACAACATGGCAACTTGTCTCCCCATGGACTTAGAGATATGTCTGCAGTACCCAGTGACTGGTGCCTGCCAACTGCCCGCTGGGAAATAAAAAAAAATGAATAGAACACGAAGCAAGTACAAAGGATACTGGAACCAGTATGTCATCAGTGGAATAATGCACTAAAAATTATACTGCTCTAAAGTCCCAAGATCTACTCTTTTCAATCCAAAGAGTGCAAAGAAAAGCCTTTCTAGTAAGACCAAACCAGAAAAAAAAGATTACAATTAAAATATTTCAAGCCATCAGCACTAGATATTAGTATTTTGTTGAGTTGTTGAGTGGGATGTGATTCCAACACAGATCACCTCCTTTCCAAATCATGATCACATGATTCATCTTTTCTTCTTTGAGAAGTCATATTCTTCTACTGCAGTAGTTGCATGAGCTGTCTGTGCAAAAAAATACTGTTAGGCAAATGCACAGGGGATTTTCAAAGTTATAAAGTGCAGTTTAGAGTCCAGCTGCCCTTGAAAGTTCATGAGTTTGGGGCATTTTCTCTCTTCTGCCTTTGAAAACCTCCCTCTTCAGTATTTCGTTTTTCTTTCAGTGGCTGTAAAAAAAAATCCCGGGCAATGTGACCAGTAACAGCCACAGACTGTGAGCAACAGTTCCTCAGATTGATTGTAATCACAGGCCGCTGACTGGGAAGCTCTGTTTTATCACCAATGCTGTGGAAAAAACGGAATACAATTTAGAGTAGGTCAGAACAGAAGCAGTTTATTGGCTATAGCTATAGGAGAGAACACAGAGCAGCAAGGAAACTTGACTTTGTTCATAGGAACTCTGTCCCTGTAAAGTGGATGCGAGGTTTATGTGAACTTAGAGATGCTATGCAAAAGACAGATAACAAGATGTGAACTATACAGATCTGTTACGTACACAAGGCCACAGAACTGCTCAAAGTAGGTCTGGAGTCTCTTCTTCAGCACAGAGACTAATTTATCATGAAGGTTACGCACTGATTATCGTTTCAGGAGATATGTGTGAGAGTTTTACCAAGAGGCCAATGCAGTTCTTAGCATTTCTACTTCCACGATGGAAAGCTGAAAACTGCATTGGCAGTATTGGAGTATTGGATTTTCTGACGGCTGATCATTTGCAATAGAGGCAGTTCTAGCTTTCTCTTGATGCACAAACTACCTTCTCCTTGTTGACCAGAAAGAAAAGAATTTGACTTCTGGAGCACTTCTCAATAAAATATAATTTTCTAAATGGTTTGAGACTGCCCTTGTTTTCATACATTCTCTGCTGCTGTTTATGTCCCTTAATGCTTTTCTGTTGAAGAATCTTCTGTGAGTCATTAGTGGAAACCAGGTGTGGTATCCCTCCTTCCCACAGCAAGTGACCTAAAACTCGGATGACGAGTCATGTTCCTTCTGCCCTCTCTCTGCACTGCAGAGGCCGGGCTTAGCACGTCCTTGCCAGCCCTCCAGATGCATTCCCAAAACACCTATAGATTGATTGTTAGGGCTCTCTTTGAACAGTCGTAGATGAGTGTTTGAGTCCTCTGAGATTAGATATGCAATGGGTTTCCTGTGTGCTCCAACAGCTGTTGTTAAAGAGCAGTGTCTTCCTTCGTTTTGGCTTAAAAAAGAAAAAACAACAGGGCATTTTATGGCTGACCTTACCGAGTGATGATGCCTTCTGAGAGTGCCAACTAACCTTTTGAGGAAAGACAGGGGGAAGGAATGGCAGTTTCTGGTTCCTTGTCAGACTTAGACATGAAATAAGACTGAGCAGCTCTTTGCTTTATATCCCTCTACAACTCAGTAGACCCTCTCCTGTGTAGATCACCAAAAGCTCTAAGTCATTGCTGTGTAGTAGCAGGTTCCTAGCCTCTGATCAGTGTTTCTCAGCTGGAAAGGTGTTCCTGTTACAGATTGTCTGTGGTTGACGCCACTGTCAATGTTGCCAATATCTCAGTCCCTGCCAGTTCAAGCAGTGGGTGTGCCATTGTTTCAAGGTTTTGTCTCCTAGAAGTCCAGAACATAACTCTTGCAGATAAAGCTCTTTCCTATCAATGCTTTTAGTTGCTTCAAGGATGAAAAGCAGGTTTCAGTCTTACAGGTTGACTGCCTGGAATTAAACAATCACGGTATATCTGAAGTGTGTTTTACTCAAAGCACACCAGTTTCCAAAACCAGTAGTATTCTGGTTAACATAACTGTCTGACTTTGACTTCCCAGGCTAAATACCATTTACTCCTGGGCCAGCAAAATTTGCTTTTCATACCACTCTGACCTGGCTTGAACTGGCACATCTGGATCTGTAGTGAGAAGCTGCAAATATCCTGCCAGCGAATCCTCTCTGGAATTTCTCATTTTCACTGAGTACTCTTTCAGCAACTTGTCAGCACAACGTACTGTATAGACATCTGGGAAACACACTGTGCTGTCACTGCAGTCTCTGAGCAGGGAGTTGTGTGCCACTGAGGTCTGTGGCCTTCTGTGCTGCTCACAGGATGGAGCCAACGTTATCAAGACTTTCTGAAAAACCCACACTTTGAACGCATGTTTAGGGCAGATCTGTGTGAAACAATCCAGTGTCTCATAGGGGTTCATCAGACCATCCCGTAGGAATGTGGTATCTTGTAGCTGTTTGCACTGCCTCCACAAGGAACAGCTTTTTGGATTCTGTATGTGCACCAGATCGTTTTGACTTGAGTCTTTTGTAGAAGCACCTAGTTCAAAATGAAGGGTCTGATTTAGATACACGACCTCGCTGGATATCTTTATTTCCCTCTGTTCAGTGTGGATGGGTTGTCCTGGCTACTTCACTTAATGAGGGGCATTTGGCCTTTAGTGGGATTGACAGATTTTCTTAAATCCTAAAATTGACACTGAATACTATTTATAAGTGGTACAGGAAGGGGAAGTGAAGGTCCTTTTGTGGGGCAAGAAATAAGAAAGAAATGAGGTGCATGTGCTGCATAATAGATTCTAGATGAAGTGTTGCACTAACTAGGTACTACACTACGTCTGTAACTGTGAGGCTGCTTTTAACAGGACAACCAGAAGGCATATTATCTTATGTAGGAAGAAAGCTTTTAAGTTTCTTCTCTGTAAAGCCTTTCCGTCATCTTAGTGTCTGAGAGTGGTTACAGCTTAGGTATTTTTGCTTATTATTTATGCCTTATCACTTCAAGTATCTTCAGGCCCAAGTTAGCTCTTGTCTCGGGTCAGCTTTCAGCAAAGGGAAGTGAGGCCAGCATCTGGGATAGCAGAATCCCACCTTGGAACGGGAGATAGAGAAAAATAGACTGAGACACTGCAGTCATTGGAGCCGGGCTCCATGCCTGGCGTGATGGCGCAGGGCAGCTCCCTGAGACGTGATCCTCCACTCATAGCTCAGTACAGTGAGTCTGCGTGATCTTGCCTGCACCCTTAAACAGATGGCCCTGGTCTTATGCCAGTATGTGTGACTGGCCTCTGCACTTGCCCTTGTCACACTCCCTGTGGCTGTCTAAGGCTTGGAGGAGAGAGTTGTCCATGAGCTGGGCACCTGTGGGGGAAACACCTAAAGCTAAGCTAGTTCCTTGTACCACCACCTGAAGGCATCAGTACTAAGTTACCTATCTTGACAAGGCCAAGCACAAGCTGTTGGCTCTGGTGGGAGCAGGAACAGAGCAGGAGCACTGAGGTTTCCTACTGAAGGGACTGGAGCATTCCCTCTTGAAGTGCTGAGCCAAGCAGAAAAGGTGGTGTTCTAGAGGGGCATCCCTGATCCCTTCAAACACCAGCATGTGGCCCAGGAGGGCAAAATCACTTTGCCCTCATCTTCAGGGGGTCGATAACCATTTTTACCGACACTGCAGAGAAACTGTGCAGTCCTCTATCCCTTCTATCCCTTACAAAACAGGACAGCAGATGTGACACGCTGGAAGGAAGCAGTGCTGCTTGGACCAAGGAGGAAGAGATGGGAAGAAATGAGTTGCAGAGGGAGGCCACCTCAGAGGGCACAGATTACAAGTGAAGAGGAGCTTCAAGAGGAGTTTGGGATTAGAGGCTGGCAAATGCTAGAGGAGTTCCAAGTCTGAAGTCAAGAGAGTGCTGTGGTTTTTATATACTCAGTACGTTAAGCATGACTTATGTCAATGTGTCTCATTACCAAGTTGGAAACTACTAGAATTAAATCAGCCATGAATTCCTTATGTATATGTTTACATACATGTGTGTCTATATATGCGCATATAGATACTATGTGTATATATATACACACTTTTATCTTGGGGAAATTAACTGTCGGCATCTTTTCTCCTGCAGCTGCTACTCTGAAACATGGACAGGCCCTGGATTTTCTCTCACACCTCTCACTTGAATCCATGTAAAATGCAGACTGTGCTGTCGTCTCTTCTGTATCACCTCGACTGCAGCCTTTTCTCCACTGCAGTCTGTTCTCCACTGAGATCCTGCAAAAGAGAGGAACTCATGGTTCATTGTCTCTCTCCCTCTCTTTCCTCAGGAAAGAAGAGCCCAGACCTTGGGGAATATGATCCCCTTACTCAGGCTGACAGTGATGAAAGTGAAGATGACCTGGTGCTCAACATCCAGAAGAATGGGGGGGTCAAGAATGGGAAGAGCCCCCCTGAAGAGGTGCAGGACCCTGACTCTGATGTGGAGGTTGGGATGACAAAGCAGCACACGTCAGAGAGCACGCCTGAGGGTTATCCTGCAGAGACAGCTGGGAGCTTGGAGCAGAAGGCTGCTCTCTCCCTCATGCCATACCTGCGCACAGCAATCTTTTTGCTCACTGTGATGATCTCGATGATTCTTGTATTGGTGTGCGCATTTCTAATTCCCTGTCCCCCTAGAGACTTGCATAACACCTGGAACCGCAACCTAGGTCAGGGAGCAGGTGAGAAAGCCCCAGGAACAGCATCTGACGTGGGGGAGGTGGCAGCTCCCAGACTGGGCATCGGCGGGAGAGACCTATCTGGGAGAGCCAGGTCAGAGCAGAGGCCCTTCCTCACCACTGCAGATGCTCCGAGGTAATAGGAGGCTGTGTCCTGCTCACTCTTCAAGCTCAGGCCTGTGAAATCTGGCATCAGTAGATAGCAGTGCCACAACATCTTGTTTCTGTCAACACCAGAAAATGTTTTCACTCTTCTCCCATCCTGCCATTTTGTCTGGATGATGCACTCTGTTCTAAATGGAGATGGCCCAGCCCACTTTAAAACATAGCGCCTCCCTCTCTACATTGTGGGTTTCACCAGCACCTCCACACTGAAGTGTGTGGGTGTGTTTGGGAGGAGAGAGATACAAGTCTTTGTGTCTTCTAACTGGCTTAACTAACTTTATTTCTTTTGTCTTGTCCTGCTTGAATCCATAAATCAACATTTGGAATCTTTTGTTATCCTGTTCAGGCCTGTGGTAACATTTCTAAATTGTCTCTTGTTCTGACTTCCGCAGTAAAGTAACAGTGGTTTGAGAAATAATTTCTGCCAAGTCTAGATATGTCTCTCCCTCGTTGCTTTCTGGTCCTTCCTTTCATACGGTATGTATCTCCCACATCACCTCAGAAAGTGAAATGGGAAGCAGAAATCTTTTTCTGTTAGCTCCTCCTTTTTCCCCTTTCCTTTCTCTGACCCAGATGCTACATTTCTGCCTTTCCATGAAAGATCATGCTGTGGTGTGAGCTGCCTAGCATTGGTGCTTTCCTAGCAGACTTTGAGAGGCTTGGCTGTCCATGCATCTCTTCTCTGGGTCAGCCCTCCTCTCTCAGGGTGGAAAATAGGCTGGGTGGCCTTCTTGACAATAGTGAAGTGATTCTCTGTGGCTGTTGCAGGTGGTGTGTTATCCCCATTGGAGATGTGTGATGTGAACAGCGATGGGCTCCCTGACATCCTCATTGTCTTCACTGCCTTGATGAATGCGAGCGTCATGGGTAAGCACTGCAGCTCCTTTCCATTCCTCTTTGTGTATGTGTCAGCACAGACCTTTGTATATTTGTCTTACGCACAGAAAGACTTCTTGCCACTGCAAATCCACTGCATTGCTCTTTCCAGAGTTCCTTAAAATGTCTGGTGTAGTGTGCCTGTGCTTTGTCATGCTGCTTATAAATTTCACTGCAGCCTGTGCTCTCATACCTGTTGGGTCAACGTCATCTATTCCTCTATCTCATCTTGGGGCAGTCCATCTTTTTGACTGCATTTGTGCACACTTAGTTTGGGGGCAGAGATCAAGTTATCAGAAAGCATTAGTCTGCAAATACCAACTGGAAATAAGGTGGGTTTTTTCGCCCCTTATTATCTCTCAGAGCCCTTCACAAAAGAGCTTAGTCTAACTACCTCCATTTTACAGGCACAGGGGTGGAAGCACGGAGAAGGGAAGCGGCTTGACAAAGGTCACAAATGAGATTCAGTGCTGGAGTCTTGACTCTTCTGATCTGTGGTCTAGTGTCCTGGTCATTACCAATGATGGTTGGCAACAGGAACGGGGGTGGCAGAACTGACTGTTGGAGTGCTCTGCTGCTTCTGAACTAGACAGTTGCTTGCCAACAGAGAGAATTACAGATTTTTTTAGAGCAGCTGTAGGTTGATGTTGCAGGAAACACCCTCATCTTGCTGCCTTTTTCTCTGGGACTCTCCATATACTTGCCAGGCTCCAAATCATTGTTAATTTGCAGATGATAGACTGGATGATGGTGGGGAAGCTACTGTTCCTGACTGTTTAGCAGGTATCGCCCTACTTCCTCCTGCTGACTGCTTTTGCTTTCTCTGTTAACCCTCACACCCCTCGTAGCAGCAGCCTGCGGATGCTGGCCACTGTTAATACAGGGGCTTCCCGGTCCAGTGGCATCTTACTGCACTGCCCTGAGATTATGTTAAACTATTCAGTCTCAGAGACATATTTGGGGAGCTGCACACGTTGCATAGCCTGAAGAGAACTATTGTGGGAGCAACATGCCTTGGCTCTTCAAAGAATAGGGTAATTAAAGTACCGTTAGAGGATAAGGAAAATGCTGCTTCTCCATGTCCCCACCAAGGCCCTTGATATTTCACAGCAGGTCCTATAGAGAGAAACCTATAAGCAGAGAGAAAACTACTATAGAGTAGGTTAAAAAAGAGTGTGAATTGCTATTGACATAAAGGCTGCATTCAGTTTGTAGAGGTTGTCCTTGCATTCTATATTTTGCCATTGAATTGTATTTATTTTTCATCACAGACATGTACAGTTCTCAGCATGCTCTGCACTACTCATACCTAGCTGCATCCTGGGCTATAGCTATGCTGGAAGACAAAAACCAGACACTAAAGCAGGTGCAAGCACATCACAATCCTAAAACCCAATAATTGGACATCAGCCCTCCTGTAGCTTGTGCTCAGAGCATTCCCACAGTGTCAAGTTGAGATAAGCTTGGGACAGGTACCTGATGGAGTAAGCTGTGACATCGTTAGCTCTTTCTCCAGCTTGTACACACAACAGCTGTGAGCTCCATTCAGGAGTTAGTTGTTCTTGGTCCCTGCTAACCCAAATGAAGAGAACTTGGGCTGGGGCAAGCCCTAAGCATAAGCTAGATGGTCTTCAGTTTGAGAAGAGAGTGAGTTTGGTTTAGAGAGTGGGCGCAGACTTGCTTTTAGCCAGTGGCCTGCATATGCCCTTTGTGTGGTCAGGTTGTGTTGCTAGTAAGACAGGAGTCAGCTGAAATGTGTGTGAGTTCATCTTAAATTGAGAAGTGAGCATACCAAGTAGAGATTACAGTAACCACAATTATGTCTGAGGGCAGGCTGAGCTAAAAGTCACTCACATTTGGAAGCAGAGCCAACAGTCAATTGACACAGCACAGAGCACTTCATTTTTTTGCACTTACTTTGTGCTAACTGGTGTTTTAGGGGAAGACCCCTGAGTTAAACCAATTGGTTGCATCCAGCCTGTTTTTCACATTAATATAACTAATTTGGAAAACAACGGAAAAAACTTTCAGATTGCCCATCACTTTCTGCAAACAACCCGGGACTTTCACGTGAGGTGGGATCTGCCTTGAGAGTCATGTAAGGTTTTCCCTTGGTGCTAGCTGTTGTCTTGAGGGAGAGGGGATCAGAAGGACCAGTTTGATTTGACAGCAGAACATTTTACACCAGGAGATGAGGACAACTGAGAAGGTTATCCCCAGGATCTTGGTTCCTCTCTACTCTCCTGACCCCATTATTTTCCTGTGAGCTCAGGTCCAGCTTGTCTGGAGATCGCTGATAGGCTTTGCAAGCAGATAGACTCAGCCATGGGGTGGGATTTGACATTTGCTTTTAGGCAGTGTGAATGTGGCTGGCTTGAGCCATTCAGCTCTAGGAGCTAGAGCTGGAACTTAAGTGCAAAGATCAAAGGCAGCTTGGACATAATCTCTGATGCCAAGAGATTTCACTCTCTCTTTCTTGTCTCTTCCAGGTGTCTCTAGGCCCTCTGTAACTGTGATGGCCCTTTCTGGTATGAATGGGAGCACCCTGTGGTCCATCCAGCTTCCAGAGGAGACTCGGAGTGTGCAATGCAAAGGGCTGTCACTGGGGACACCTGCGGAGCCTGTCTGCCTTGTTACAGGAATATCCAAATTCCTCAGCCTTCTCAATGCCTCCACAGGTAGAGTCAATTGCCAGCATATTAGAAGTATGCTTTTGTTTTTTGTGTTTTCTTTAAAGGACTAATAGGCATGAATGATTTAGTGCTGGCACTTCATAGTGGCTGTTATCTAGTGACGTGCAGGAAGGAGTCAAAACACACTGATGAGTTTTTAGTTACATAGGATAAGAGAATCCAAACCATTGCTGCTGTGTGGCAGCATCTTCATCCTACCATCTCAGAACATTTCAAAGTGAAATTTTATCCTGTAGCCTCCCCATGGCATAAAGGATATGTAAGGTCTGTTCTCATCAACATGGCGCTGTTAATAGAACTTAGCCCCTGTCAGCACTGAAAAGCTGAATGCCATTCTTGGAAAGTTTTACTTTATAAGGACATGCACTACAGCTAGGAAGCCTTCCAGAGAAATTAGGTCCATCAAAGAATTGATTAGATGTGAATGAATATTACGTTTTTAATCACTTGATCATGTGCACCTCCATTGTCTGATTGCTGTTTGTTTTACCACATTAATTCACTGGCAGAAATATTCATAGGCAGGTATAAGAATAGTTTGGGAATCAGAACCAGTCTGAACCAATCAGAACCAGAGAATGGAGACGTGCCTTGGGTTTAAGGGACAGATTCATTCAATGAGCGGCAGCACTTACTTTTCAAATGCTTTCAGGGACCGGATTACTTGCGCAGTGTTTGCATGGTCAAGTCTGTCTGACAAGGCTGTCACCTTTACCAGCAGTAGTGGTATTAATGTACACTAGTGATTGCAGGTCTGGCCTTTGGTTTCCTTTGTTATGCAGGGGAAAACCCAATCCTACGCAGCAGCAGCAGAAAAGCATTTTTAAACTCCGATTGAAAAAGCAGAAGTGTTGCCAAAAGAATCATGGAAAACTAAAAGCATTGAATTTCATCTTGCTTTTTGTGGGTGTTTATTTGCCAATTTGCAACTCACGTTTTACTGAGTTTCCAGCTGGGTCCATGCTGGAC
>NW_010413599.1:11002-21192 GCF_000710305.1 Buceros rhinoceros silvestris
CTGAACCATTTGACATCATGTCTGCTAACATGCTTTCACCCTGAGGTGGAGTGAGCATGCCATGCTGGAGTGGCTGTTTGCTGCTGGGAATTTTACTGAGACACAGATTTGCACTTTGAGTATCAGAACTGTCCATCTGTTCCCTTTCCTGGCATCTACCTACAGGCTTTACTGCTCGCTGACAAAAACAGCTGCTGTCCTACAGAGCAGCACTCTCGTTTAGGTTCTCCTTCCAAGAGTGAACCTCAAATATTCTCTGCTATTTCAGGAATTGTTTTGGGCTCAGGTCTTTCTATAGAGATGCTAAGAAGGAAGTACAGCAGGACTTGAGGTGTGCCTCAAAGACAGTCTGAAGAAATGCTGGGTGAAGAACTTTGCTTCCCTCTGCAGCACGCTCCAGTTTGTAGGCTTGTCTTTCCTCTTCTCAGAGAATGGGGGAAACAATCTCTCTTGTTCCCTCCTTCAAGAAGGTTTTGTGGAACCTTTGGGAGATGACTGCTGTTTCCCCAAGTGCTGCAGGTCTCTTTCATCCTGTTCTTCCCACAGGCGAGACCATCTGGACGCTGAACTCCATCCACCTTTCCAGTGGCATCCTGGCTGCACCAGCTGCAACTCTTCCAGATGTAGACGGAGATGGGATTAGGGATATTGTTGTTCTGGCTCTCAAAGAGACACAGGTACAGTATATCCCCCCTCAAGGTCTGAAAGGACCTTCACTATCTAGAAGAAGAACAGGGAGTCTGATGTGGAAAGGCTGTAACATGAGCTGCAAAAGTCTGATTTTCATTCCCTTAGATTTCACTTTAAAAGCACCCTTTTTCTTCCCATAGGTTAGAGCAGTGAGATCAAGCAGTAATGACACTACCTGCATTTTTGACAGCTGTGAATGAACAAAAGGGTCACTATTTACCCCTGGCTAAGACTTGAGAATTTTCTGTTTCTGTTCAGTGAAGGGCTTGGTTTGAAGCAAGTGTTTAGTAGCAGTGTAGGGAGCCATGTTGAGATAAGTCTCTGAAGAAAGGAGCATTCAGCTTATCCAAGAGAAAGAAATACTTGTGTGACTAATTCAGATGCAGATTTTCTCTATGATCATCCCTCCCCACTAATCTAGCATTAATGTTGTTAGAGAAGTTCAATTTTTTGAAGTCTCTTTCATCTTTGATGGATTTGCAGACAAGAGAAAAGCATGAAAGACACCCAGGAAGCCAGACTGATCAAAGAGAAAGAGACCACTAGCTAGATCTTGCTGTGGGGGGAAAGGGCAATGGAGCTTCATGCTGTGGGGACCAGGAAGATTCTGAGAGCACAAGTGCATGAAAGCACTACTAAAAGTCTCTACACCTCTCTCTTTGCAGCCTGATGTGTTTTTCATCTTGGTGTCAGGAAAGACTGGGACTGATTTGGGTGGGCCTGTGAAGTACAACATCAATGGAGAAGGAAAAGTGATTGGTCCCCAAGTCCACATCACCAGCCAGGGAGCCATCTACATCCTGTTTGGTTTTGGTAAGATGCACCTTGCCTTTCTAGCAATTCACCTTACCAAGAAAATATTCATATTACCCAAAATGGCCCCAAGCATCCCTGGGATATTTCTACCATGCTACCTTCTGTAAAAACTAGGAGTAGAGGGCATGGGAACAACTTTCACTGGCATGGTGTAGAAAAATGCAGGAGCACCAGTAACTGCTAGTGTGGAATACCTTGGAGTTTCCGAAAGGCACGTAATACCAAGGATATTCCAGCTCTGGGCATTTCTTTGCCTTCTGCCACAACTGCAGTAGTCCCAAGGACCCTCCATAGTACTAGGGAGTTAACTTTTGCAGTCAGGACTCGTCATCTTTAATCTTCCTCACAGGTAATGTTCAAGCAGTTGCCCTGAGGGATATCTTTACCCAAGCCAGAAACCGGGACCGCTTTCCTGCAGTGTTGGAGCAGGAGGAGCCAGAGTGGGAAAAGCACAGATCTGTCAACCTGTCAGAGCTCATTGACATTTACAGGTAGGAGAAGGAATTGTCTATCTTCCCTCTTCTGGGGGAGAAAGGGGAAGGTAGACACCTCTTTGTGCTCCAGAGGTGATCCCTTCTGCTTCAGTACTGTCCTTCTTTTCATTGTCCAGTCCAGTTAACAGTACTCTGGGGAATCCATTGTTTCCTCCTTGTCCTGTGGTTCTCCTAGCAAGAGAAGTGCAGCTTCTCCTGCTCCTTGTTCCTTTCTTTTACCCTCTAGGCGTATCTTGAGGGGGAAAAAACACAGGTGTTCCCAGTTAATGGAGTCCCTTTGGGAAGCTCAGATTGTGTATAGCATTGTGGGTCTGGATTTCTCAGCTTGCTCTTTACTGCCGTATTATGGTCAAGATCAGCCTGTATAGGAGTAAAGGGAAGGAACAAATGTGAACCCACAAATTCCATGCTTTTTATAGTAACTCAAGCTCTTCAGAAGACCCCACACCTCCGTTTAGCCAACTTAACTGAGGAGCACCCAAAGGAAGTTAAGCTCCATCACTGGGGAAAAGATGGGCTTATCCAAGAATAGGTCAAATCTTAGGTAGGATGAATTGCCATGGGGACAGGCAGCTAGCACTGAGATGTTCAGATACAAGCCTCAGAATCTCCTCTCTGCTTTCCATTTGTTCCAGTGGGGGTGTTGAATTCCTGCAGATGATGAAGACACCTGACACAAACTGCAGCAACCTTCTCATCACAACCAAAGAGGGCTTGATCCTACTGCGGGGACAGGATCTGGAGCCCCACTGGACCCTGGAACTGCAGAACATCAGCAGGTTACATACTGGGAGCATTATTCTGTCCTGTTTCTCCCTGTAGCATTTCTTACCTTTCTCTTGTAAGCACACATGTTCCTTACAAAGCAATTGCAAATATATTCTCCGACTCTGCAGAGAAATCTTGAGAACTGGAGATGTGCATATGCATAGCTGAGCAAGTGAGGAGGGCAGGGGAAGCAAGGGACAGAAGGCTGGAAACCTGAGCTGTGAGCTACCATAAATAAGGGACTTGATTCAGGTAGCCAACACTGATGTCATGGGAACGTCATAGCACTGCAGTTCGGGGGTTTATTGGTGTGTGATTCAGCCCACCTGCTGTCTAGGGCTGCCACTTGCCACTCAGTGGAGAGGAGCAGTCGCATTAGTGATGTTAAGTATTTAGAGGTGTCTGAGTATGGCCCACAGATCTTAATGTTCCTTGAAAGCTGAAAATGAGTACTTTGATGGCAGTCAGCACACTGACTATATTAGATGTAAACCTTAAAATAATACTACTCACCCTTTAGTGTACACATGGAAATTAAGTAATTTGCCAGATCTTGTGGGTTAATAATAACCAGCAATTTCTTCTCACCCAGTATTAAATATTTACAGAGGGCAGTTGGGCACAGTTGAGGGAAATTATGTGGGAAACAAGTATCTTTCTCTGCTATCTAGAGAAAATAAAGCAGCTCTCAGCTCAGTGTTACCTGTCTGACAAGAGCATCTGTAGGAAAAAGGCATTGGGACTTCATTAAGCAAAAAATCATTGGTGTTCAACTAAGTTTGATATACAGATAATACCAGGTTTTTGAGGCCTGATGGGTGACATAAGGAATGGCTTTAGGAGTGGCTTATAGCTACTTGATTGTGGTATGGGGAAAGGAGATAGACTAGAAGTGTTTTGGGCCCAGGTTCTGTAGACTCTGGATGAGCCTGGGCTCTAGTTTAAAGGGTAAGTATGTACTCACTAAGGAAAGCCAGTTTATAGATGCTGTTAAAACAGTTAAATGCAAGAAATTTCTAATTGGACCCACTGATGAGTGGGAAAATTTCTGTGGGTTCAAATTAAGAATGGTCGAAAAAACTGCTTTACCTGTTCTAGTCACAGCAACACAGTATGGTTGAAGTTGGAAGGCACCTCTGGAGATCACCTAGTCCAACATACCTGCTCAAGCAGGCTCAGCAAGAACAAGTTGCTCAGGGCTGTGTGCTGTCAGGTTTTTAATATATCCAAGGATGGAGACTCCACAACCTCTCCTGACAACTAGTATTCCAGGTTGCTGCACACCAGCCCCATTTTTTCTAGTTACATGACCTCCCCAAAGGGCAGAGTACAACACGTGTTAAAGAGCTGCCAGACAAGCATTGAAAAATTATGAAAGCAATTCTTGTTCAAGGCCACTCCACTGAAGTCCTGGACTGTTTTCTTGGAGTGAGGAGAGATGAAATCTGGTAGACTGAATATATTGTGGACGAGCATGTATTTAAGAGGGTATTTTTGGGTTTTAGGACTTAGAGAAGTTCTGCTTAAGCAACGCAGGCTGGGGACAATTTCAGGTCGGGGTGTCACCAGAGTCAAACAGACCAAAACCCCATTCCTCATTAAACAAAGCTTATAGAGCCAGCTGAGAGCTCCCCTTTTCCTGGGAAAACTGCCCCAAGCACAGCACTTCAGCCAGGCAGACCGAGTCCAGCCCCTTGGGAACAGTCTAGGAGAAAAACAACCTGGCTGCTGCAGATGTGCTGCATTTCCAGATAGCTTCTTTTGCTTGGTTTTTCCTCCTGGAAAACTAGAAAGGAGAATCAGTAGTCATAAAACAAGGGCAAAGTTCAGAGACCATGAAATTGAGTAAGCACTTGAAAATTGTGTTGTAAATGGATGTTTCAGATGAGAGAGGATTAATAGCAGGTTGCTGTGGGGATTACTGTTGGGCGGGAATAATTACTTGCCTTCTTGAGAAAGTGCCCAGGGGATTTTTCAGTTGATTGGTAGCATTTAAAATACATATGTCTGTCTGCATTCGGTTTGTGGGATCTGCTGCTGACTGTAACCCGTAAGGAACATGGAAAGAGTCACCTTAGGAGAGCTTTTAAATTTGTGTCTATAGGATAGAACTACCTACTACTTCCTTTTGCTACTGGAGGGCTTTCAAGTGGTCGGAGTGTCCCATGATACTGCCTTGAAAGCATCGGTTCTGTTTGCTAAAGGTGTCTGTAAAGCGAATGACATTGTTTGATGTAATAAGCATAAGTAGTTAAGCCCCTGCTGTACTGTGGCAGCGCTGTTGTCGTGGTTTAAGCCCACGCAACTAGCATTAAACACCACGCAGCTGCTCACTCACTCCTACCCCAGTTCGGCGGGATGGAGAGAAGAAAATACAACAAAAGACTCAAGGGGAGGACAGGGAGGGCTCACTCTCCAATTATGGTCATGGGCAGAAGATAGACTTGACTTGGGGAAACAAAATCAATTGAATTTACCAGTTGAATCAGAGTAGAACAGTGAGAAAGTACAACTGGATCTTAAAAACACCTTTACCCCTACCCCTGCCTTCTTTCAGGGATCAGCTCTGCTTCTGATTCTTTACCTCCTCCCCCTCAGTGGCTCAGGGGGGACAGAGAATAGGAGTTGCTGTCAGTCCGTTTCCATGTTGTTTCTGCTGCTCCTTCCTCCTCAGGGGAAAAACTCCTCATAGTCCTCCTCTGCTAGAACATAGTATCCTTCCCATGGGAGACAGTCCTCCACAAACTTCTCCAACTAGCGTGGGTCTCTTCTGTGGACTGTAGTCCTCCCAGCAATGGACTGCTCCAGAGTGAGCTTCCCTCAGACTGATGGCTTTCTTTGGGCGCTGTCCCCTGCTCCAGTGTGGGGTCCTCCATGGGTATCCGCATGGTTTTCTCTCTCAAGTCCCACTTCTCTCCCAAACAAAAGTACCCCCTAAACAAAAGAATTCATCCAATAGGTTTTCATCTCTTAAATGTGTTGTTGCAGAGGCATTGATTGGTTTGGCCTTGGCCAGAGGTGGATCCAACTTGGAGCTGGGGTAGCTTCTCAAAGCTTCTTACAGGAGCATCACCAGTAGCCCCTTCCTATGCTACCAAAACCCTGCCAGACACAAACCTAACACAGCTGTTCAGGAGCAATTCTGGTGTGCACATTTTGAAGGGGGAGATGGAAAAAAATTCAGAAAAGAGCTGGGAAAAACGCTTTAGCATGGAAGATTGAAGTCGGTGAGTTTATATGATCAAAGAGAAGCCTGAGAGGTGAGTTCATAAGTATGTGTAAGTAATAGGAGCTAACAGGTGTTTTAATCTTGCCATAGCAAGAACAAGTACTTTGGAGCAAAAGCCATTCATGTTCAGGAAAGTGAACGTACAGGCATGTTTATTCGTGTGAGATTAATCGTTTGAACTGGCTGTCACAAGAAGTGATGAATTCACCTCATCTTTGTATTTCTGTAGCAAGCTTCATGGCTGGTAGATCTAGTCAAAGTCAGCCTACCAATACTTGGTTAATTGGGTGAAGTACAGCTATACTCCATGAACAAGAGGAGGGAGGACATACTCTGATGACTGGCCTTGCCGTAAAATCGCTAATTTGAGGAGTCGTTTGTGCTTCTTTAGAACCTGTTTAGCAGTGGTGCATCTCAGGAAGACAAAGATAAGACTCAGAAAGCCAAAGGAAAGCAAGATGGTTAGAAAGCAGTTATAATGAGAGATACTCAAGTAATCGTGTTATGTCACCCAGAAGGGAGCGAATAAGAGGGGACTTCATTTGGACTGCTGAAGGTTATAAAAAGGCTTGTAAAACTGCCAGCAGTAAGAAAACAAAGTATCAAGGGCTGATGTTAATGGTGAGTATATTAAGAGCCATTTTTTATGGCTAAGGCAGCCTGGGAAATAGACTTTCAGCAAGATGTCAAATCTGCCAACGCATTTTGAAAGGGCTGGGTGATTTTTATGGCCATAGCAAAACTGTACAGGTTCTTGTGCTGAGTGAGGATTAATACAGTCATGTCACGGGGTGATAAACAGATGTCTGCATAGCCCAGCAAGGGATGCTCCCCTGCCCCAGACAACTGTGAAGAATGGCTAACAAGCACCATAGCTGCTTGATCATTTTTCACTTTTGTAATCCACCAACAAATGGTTCCTGACAGTCAGAACAGTTCTGAATGGAAGAAAGATGTTATTTAGCATGGCAAATCCTGCCTTTTTAAGTGGCAGAATGGAGGATGAAAGCAACTCAGCTGCCTCCATCTGAAATCCCTCTTTTTCTGCCATGGGGCTGAGTGTTTCTTTTTCCAAATTTGCAGCCAGCCTGTACCAGGTTACTTCGGTGATGATCAGACTCTGGACTTCATGCTGCAAGCACAGACTGGAGGTGGGAACAAAAAGGTAAAACAAGTGAAGGCAAAGAGGGCCGTAGCAGCATAGAAGTGAGGGAGGTTGGGTTGCCCCTCACTCTTCTCATTTCTGTGGCTGACACTCATCACTGTGTGGCCACAGGCATGAAAGGGAACAGCACAGGCCATGCCACTGCAAGGGACCTCTCTGTACAGCCTGGACACCCATTAATGCTAGATGTCTCCCTTGCCTTGAGGTGGTGGTGATAGATGGCAAATCTGGCCTCCCTGTTTGGAGCCAGGAACTCCCGTGGCAGAAGCAACAACTCGATGCACTGTCAGTCATGACTTTGGACAAGACATCTGTTTTTCTCTTCTGGGCTGATGAAGCACAACCTGTGTTACAAAGTTTGGTGAGCAAGCATCCTTTCTTCAACTTTGAGGTTTCTCTGTGAGGTACATATACAGTCTCTGTTCTTTTATTCTTAATGTAGTGGAACTCTAAACCTGCCATATGAGAAGGCTGTCAGGGACATCTCTTCTTCTTGCTTTGACACTCTGACTACTCTGAGCCTGAACGCAGGAGTTATTGTGTGCAAATTCTACACCAGAAAGTTTTATTGACAGAAGGTTTGCATCCACAACACCAAAAATTTCTGCATGAATTTCATTTTTTTTCTGCAACGCTGAGATATTTTTACTGCAGATATGTTCCCAGCCCCAGAGTGCTGCTTCTCTGCATGGAGGCACGTCTCAGCATGGAGACTCAAACTTCCAAACTGTAGCTTGTCCATCAAGCTGGCTTTGACATAGCCAGATCTCAACCTTACAAAACAGAAGTTGTCGAGCAAATCCTGTTTTAGAAAAAAAAAACTTTGCAGGATTTAATCTCTGTAAAACCATAGTTTTTGATTCTCTGATCCATGTAAAGAAAGGCACAGTGCCAGAAAACTTCTTTATTTCTTTGGCAAAGCTAGACTCCTCTTTGCTAGCCAGCTGCAGTGTTTTTCTCTGTCATTCATTCCAACAGCAACCTGGTCCCAGACCTGAGCGTCCAGGGCTGCTCCACCTCTATCTCCTCCATCCTGTTTTTTCTACAGTCCTTTTGGACCTCACCAATGCAACAGATAAAGTCATTGCTTCAGCAGGTGAGTACAAATGAAGGAGAGGCTACCTAGGCTAAAAGAAATGAGGAGGAAGAAGTAGCTGTGAGAAACAGTGGGGTTTAATTTTGCCTTTAAGGTAGCACCTGAGGTCCACCACATATAGGCCAGCAATGGGAAATAAGATTTATCTTCTTCCTGAAAGGAAGGTCCTGTCCAATCCCTATGTTGCAAATAAAAGACCCACCAAATTGCTTGCATATGTTTATGAAAGGAAAGGTCCAAGTTTGATTTCATGGGTGTTTTACACCAGAGAAGTTCCCTTGCTTTCCATGGAGCTATTTATGATTTAGGACCGTGCATGAATAATCATTATGAAACTTTTCTCTGTCACCTCAGATACACTTCAGCCTTTGTTGTCCATCTTTTCCTGCTCTGTGGGATAGCAGCTGTGCTGCTTTTTCCCCTTTCTTTTTGAAAGGGGGTATCCAACATACTTCAATGTGTGTTTTCAGGGAAAAGTAGATCTGGATTTAACATCTATACAAGATTGTACAGTCCCTGTTGGATTTTCTTCCTCTTTCTAAAGCAGTTCAGCCAACAGCCAGCCTGTTGAGCATGGCAGGATGTGGGATAAAAGGCCTGTTCATCCAGCACCGAGTCCAGTAGGCCAAGAGGCATAGAAAAGCTGCTACATAGCGATGCATCTGATTTGCTTTGTATGAAAAAAAAAAAAGTCTCAATTAAGCACAAATAAAATATCGTTTTTAGAGGGATTTATTAGAAACTGAGATATCTGAGGTATGTACAGATCATTATGCAGTGACTGGAGTGAACTGGCTTGCCCATGCTTCACCCATTTCCCCTTCTGTAGAGGTAAAACAATAGCAGCTAACAGGTGAGGGAAGGAAAACTCTCTGAAAGTGTACTGCATTTTTGAAATATGTCTCAAGCTCAAAAATGTTACCTAGAACCAAACCCTTCCATTTCTGATCTAAATTTCAGTTTATTTCTGTGGAAAATATTTAACTTAAAATAGTTTTCCCTGATTAACTAAGGTACATGCAACTGTAAAGTCAGAATGAATGTATCCTCTGTCCAGTGATGTTTTGACTGAGTAAAGACTGTAAGATTTCTGGAAGAAATGTAATCATATACTCCTCATCAATATTTTCTCACCCTTTTTGGATGGACCAGTTGGAATTAACGATCTCCAGAAGGACGCATTTCACATCACTGTGACAACAACTGCGACTTCTGAAAAACAGCCAGGATTTCTCTCAGTCAGCAAGCTGGGCCTGAAGTGGGCCATGATGAGTCAAGGTCGAATGGTGTGGCTAAAGGACACCACCACTCCCAAAATCAGCCGTGGAGAAGTGAGGCGATTTCTTGCCCGGCTGAAATTTGTTGACATTCCTCAGAAGGTGAGATTGTGCAGTGTCGCAGGTTGAAAAGGGAGGCTGTTTCCCACCGAAAGGGATGCGACGAAATAGTGTGTGGGCTGGAAAAACAAAACCAGCCAAACCACACACAAAAGAACTTTTGATGCTTGTTAACGGCTTATCAGCACGTTAACGAGCTCATTAAGGCTTTAGTCGGGCAAAGGAAATGATAACACACAGACTATATATAAAAAGGATAGAAACAGAAAAGTTTAATAGTAAAACGCCCCCAAAATAAAATCATTTTTAAAGTTAAACCAGACTGGAAAAGGGAGAGAGAGAGATAAAGGGAGAGTAGATAAAAGTGTACAGTTACACATAAAATCTCCCGATCGAAACGATCCCCGCTTACAAACAAACTCCCCCCCCTCCGCCAATGGCTCGCCACGCCAGTGAGGGGGGAGGGGGAAGGAAGAGTCCAGTCCGTTCACCTGACGAAAAGTTCTCGATACAAGAACTTTCTCCTGCAGCAAACCTTTCATGCAAATACAACATAGTCCCTCTTTCCTCCGGAGTGGCTGCAGAGAACTCTTCT